>NC_073629.1:41404739-41707769 GCF_029407905.1 Bubalus kerabau
CCTCATATCATCTGTTATTCAATCTCTCTCTTCCTCTGCCCTTCCTATTTTCTAATTCAAAATGTCCACATACTTTTAAATTTCTACAGAGTTCACTGACACTGGAAGGAGAAACTTCCCTTTTTCTGAAGAAATTCTAATGAAAGCATTTTCATTAGAGGTGCAGGATATATGTATCTCTAGGAAAGTGGAAATAGCTCACAAATTGTGGTTCCAGAACAGAGAATTCCTCTGCCAGATTTGGTTTAAAGGACTGGATCTTGATGCCTGATAGTAAAGTTTTTAGACAACATGTTACCAAGTTTAAGGTCAAAATATTGTAGTAATTGGAATAGATGTAGGAGAATCACTTAAACCATCTATCACTGAGGAATCTTTGCTCAGGCAGTTCTGGCAGTGGGAATGAAAGTGATGCAGGTAATAGAGTGAAACATTTGATAATTCCACGAGGAACTCTAAAATGGTAGGAAGAATGGAAGCCTCATCTTGCTCTGTCAATAACAGACAAAGTGACTGTTAATCTTATGGGAAATATACACTGGGGGAAGATCCCCTATATTCCAACAACCAATTCCACAATTCAGACATTAGAAAATGATGATAAACATATTAGCAAAGAATGTACAAGCCTTAATGTAAAAGTCTTTGGTACATGATCTTGGTCCTGCTTAGGACCTCGGTTGAAAAATTTGCTGTGATTAGGAAGACCAGGGGGATGGAAAGGAAATTAGGAAAACAAAACGACACCTCTACAAGTAGTTCTACTTTTCAAGATAAAATAAATCACTGGAAACAATTAGATCTCTATGGCTTCCCAACCAAAGGGAAGTAGATAAACAACAAATATTTCCAGTGTAAGAGGGTCGTTGCCTTTTATTTACTAAGCGCAGGTGGCTGCAACCGGCACCCTGACCGCAGCCTAGAGGAACTACCCCACGTCCGAGGTCAGGGGCAGAAGCCGGGAGGACACCATGCCCGAAGGGCAGCGGCCAAGAGGAGTTACCCCACATCCGAGGTGAGGGGCAGCGGCCGAGAGTTCCAGGCTGCAACGGCGCAGGGACGGCCGAGAGGAGCTACCCCGCGTCAGAGGTCAGGGCGGGCAGCCAAGAGGAGCTACCCCGCGTCTGAGGTCAGGGGCGGCGGCCGGAGGAGCTACCCCACGCCCCAAGTCGGAGGCCAGGGGCAGCGACTGGGAGGAACAAGCCCACGCCCGAGTCCAGGGAGGGCGGCCAGGAGGACCAACCCCACATTCAATGAGACGTGGCTGCGTGGGTGCAGGAGGGCCTAGAGGAGCTATCCTACGTTGAAGGTCAGGAAGGGCGGTGGTGAGGAGATACCCCTCGTCCAAGATAAGGAGCAGCGGCTGCGCTTTGCTTGAGAACCATGAAGAGATACCCCACGCCCAAGGTAAGAGAAACCCAAGTAAGACGGTTGATGTTGCAAGAGGGCATCAGAAGGCAGACACACTGAAACCGTACTCACAGAAAACTAATCAATCTAATCGCACTAGGACCACAGCTTTGTCTAACTCAATGAAACTAAGCCATGCCCATGGGGCAACCCAAAACGGGCGGGTCATGGTGCAGAGATCTGACAGAATGTGGTCCACTGGAGAAGGGAATGGCAAACCACTTCAGTATTCTTATTTTTTTTTTTTTAAACTTTACACTTCAGTATTCTTGCCTTGAGAACCCCATGAACAGTATGAAAAGGCAAAATGATAGGATACTGAAAGAGGAACTCCCCAGGTGAGTAGGTGCCCAATATGCTACTGGAGATCAGTGGAGAAATAACTCCATAAAGAATGAAGGGATGGAGTCAAAGCAAAAAGAATACCCAGCTGTGGATGTGACTGGTGATAGAAGCAAGGTCTGATGCTGTAAAGAGCAATATTGCATAGGAACCTGGAATGTCAGGTCCATGAATCAAGGCAAACTGGAAGTGGTCAAACAAGAGATGGCAAGAGTGAATGTCGACATTCTAGGAATCAGCGAACTGAAATGGACTGGAATGGGTGAATTTAACTCAGATGACCATTATATCTACTACTGTGGGCAGGAATCCCTCAGAAGAAATGGAGTAGCCATCATAGTCAACAAAAGAGTCCAAAATGCAGTACTTGGATGCAATCTCAAAAACGACAGAATGATCTCTGTTCGTTTCCAAGGCAAATCATTCAATATCACAGTAATCCAAGTCTATGCCCCAACTAGTAATGCTGAAGAAGCTGAAGTTGGAACAGTTCTATGAAGACCTTTTAGAACTAACACCCCAAAAAGGTGTCCTATTCATCATAGGGGACTGGAATGCAAAAGTAGGAAGTCAAGAAACACCTGGAGTAACAGGCAAATTTGGCCTTGGAATATGGAATGAAGCAGGGAGAGACTAATAGAGTTTTGCCAAGAAAATGCACTGGTCATAGCAAAGACCCTCTTCCAACACAAGAGAAGACTCTATACATGGACATGACCAGATGGTCAACACCGAAATGAGATTGATTCTATTCTTTGCAGCCAAAGCTGGAGACGCTCTATACAGTCAGCAAAAACAAGGCCAGGAGCTGACTGTGGCTCAGATCATGAACTCCTTATTGCCAAATTCAGACTGAAATTGAAGAAAGTAGGGAAAACCACTAGACCATTGAGGTATGACCTAAATCAAATCCCTTATGATTATACAGTGGAAGTGAGGAATAGATTTAAGGGCCTAGATCTGATAGAGTGCCTGTTGAACTATGGAATGAGGTTCGTGACATTGTACAGGAGACAGGGATCAAGACCATCCCCATGGAAAAGAAATGCAAAGCAAAATGGCTGTCTGGGGAGGCCTTACAAATAGCTGTGCAAAAGAGAAGCAAAAAGCAAAGGAGAAAAGGAAAGATATAAGCATCTGAATGCAGAGTTCCAAAGAATAGCAAGGAGAGATAAGAAAGCCTTCTTCAGCAATCAAGGCCAAAAAATAGAGGAAAACAACAGAGTGGGAAAGACTAGAGATCTCTTCAAGAAAATTAGAGACACCAAGGGAACATTTCATGCAAAGATGGGCTCGATAAAGGACAGAAATGGTATGGACCTAACAGAAGCAGAAGATATTAAGACGAGATGGCAAGAATACACAGAAGAACTGTACGAAAAAGATCTTCATGACCCAGATAATCATGATGGTGTGATCACTGACCTAGAGCCAGACATCCTGGAATGTGAAGTCAAGTGGGCCTTAGAAAGCATCACTATGAACAAAGCTAGTGGAGGTGATGGAATTCCAGTTGAGCTATTCCAAATCCTGAAAGATGATGCTGTGAAAGTGCTGCACTCAATATGCCAGCACATTTGGAAAACTCAGCAGTGGCCACAGGACTGGAAAAGGTCAGTTTTCATTCCAATCCCAAAGAAAGGCAATGCCAAAGAATGCTCAAACTACCGCACAATTGCACTCATCTCACACGCTAGTAAAGTAATGCTCAAAATTCTCCAAGCCAAGCTTCAGCAATATGTGAACTGTGAAATTCCTGATGTTCAAGCTGGTTTTAGAAAAAGCAGAGAAAAGCACAGGGACTGGAGGTTGAAAAATTGCCAATTGCCAATGATTCAATCAATCATGTCAATGTAATGCAGCCTTTGTAAAAACCCAGCACTGGGTTCAGAGAGCTTCCAAGTTGGTGCACAGCAGATGCTGGCAGAGTAGCAGGGGCATGAAAGTTCAGTACTTTTCCCACATTTATTGCCCTATACATCTTCCATCTGGCTGTTCCTGTGTTACATCCTTTCATAATAAAATGTAATCTGAATATTCATTGGAAAGACTGGTGCTGAAACTGAAGCTTCAAGACTTTGGCCAACTGATGCAAACAGCCAACTCTTTGGGAAAGACCCTGTTGCTAGGAAAGATTGAGGGCAGGAAGAAAATAGGGATGCAGAGGATGAGATGGTTGTATAGCATTACTAAATCAAAGAACTTGGGTGAACTCTGGGAAATGGTGAGAGACAGAGAGGCCTGGCATGCTGCAGTCCATGGGGTCACAAAGAGTCAGACATGACTTAGCACCTGAACAACAGCAGTCTAGAAAATAAGCATATTTTCCTGAGCCCTCAATTTGTGGAATATGATGGTATTTCCAGGTGAATAATATCAGAATTGAGTTGAATTATAAGACATCCAGGACTTCCCTGGTGGCTCAGATGGTAAAGTGTCTGTCTACAATGAAGGAGACCTGGGTTTGATCCCTGGGTCAGGAAGAGCCCCTGGAGAAGGAAGTAGCACCCCACTCCAGTACTATTGCCTGGGAAGTCCCATGGATGGAGGAGCCTGGTAGGCTACAGTCCATGGGGTTGCAAAGAGTTGAACACAACTGAGCAACTTCACTTCACTTTCATAAGATATTCAGTAGTGTCAAATCATTGCTTGTTGGAGGTGTGGGGAATCTCCCTCTGTCCCTTTCTTCTTACACTTTAGAATTGGGACCAGAAATCTAATTTAGAAAGCTATATCCAAGACCTGCTAAAAATATGGGGAAAATACCTAAAAGTTAAGTCTTGCAGAATTGTAACATATAGGTGCTAAAGTTGATAAAGCTTTTATGCAGATTTGTTCTCTAAGAAGCAGGGCCATGTGTAGTGTAAGTTGCATAGAGGTTGTTTTATATAAGCTTTCTGAGTGAACTTAAAATCATAATATATGACATTTTTGATGGATCTGAACAGTATTTGTTTCTGCTTTCTGACACTTTGATAGATTAGGAGTAATTAGTGTCTAAAAAGTTGAAATTTTATATATATATATATATATATATATAAAATAAACACAGGAATATTATAGTTAATAAAAATGCTAGTAACAAAGCAGTAAACAATGGTTCTAGTTAAGGAAAACAAAGAATGTAACATGGAAAATACAAATGAATTAAATGAGTTCAGTTTAAATAGAAAAAGGCAGAGGAGAATTTTAAATAAAATTTAAGACTTTGCTAAGTATTAGGGCACTCTGTGATGCTGGATTCTCCGGTTAGTAGGGAAGAACAATTTAAATAGTAGAAAAGGTAGAGTTTTGCTTTCACTTTCAAGTGATTAGGTCCTCTTCTTATCTGAAAACCCTACCATCAGTTGAAGTACAGATGGGATGGTTTTCAAAAAGAGGAAAAGAGAATTGTAGATTTCAAAATCTTGAAGAAAAAAGTTCAAAAATACTCTGTTTCACAGTATATAACCACCGGAATATTAAAATTATTGACCAAATTGTGGTTTGTAGTTGTTCATATGAAAGCAGAATAAAACAGGGCCTAATGTGATTATAGAAAGTGAGAACTATAGAGCCTCTTGATGAAAGTGAAAGAGGAGAGTGAAAAAGTTGGTTTAAACACATGGGAACACATGTATACCTGTGGCGGATTCATTTTGATATTTGGCAAAACTAATACAGTTATGTAAAGTTTAAAAATAAAATAAAATAAAAAAAATAAAACTCAACATTCAGAAAACTAAGATCATGGCATTCAATCCCATTACTTCATGGCAAATAGATGGGGAAACAATGGGAACAGTGAGAGACTTTATTTTGGGGGGCTCCAAAATCACTGCAGATAGTAACTACAGCCGTGTCTTGCTCCTTGGAAGAAAAGCTATAACCAGCCTAGACACCATATTAAAAAGCGACACATTACTCTGCCAACAAAGGTCCATCTAGTCAAAGCTATGGTTTTTCCAATAGTCATGTATGGTTGTGAGAGTTGGACTGTAAAGAAAGCTGAATGCAGAAGAATTGATGTGAACTGTGATGCTTTTGAACTGTGATGTTGGAGAAGACTCTTGAGAGTCCCTTGGGCTGCAAGGAGATCAAACCAGTCAATCCTAAAGGAAATCATTGTCCTGAATATTCATTGGAAGGACTGATGCTGAAGCTGAAACTCCAATACTTTGGCCACCTGATGCAAAAAACTGACTCATTGGAAAAGACCCTGATGCTGGGAAAGATTGAAGGCAGGAGGAGAAGGGGATGACAGAGGATAAGATGATTGGATGACATCACGGACACAATGGACATGAGTTTGAGCGTGCTCTGGGAGTTGGTGAACAGAGAAGCCTGGCATGTTGCAGTCCATGGGATCACAAAGAGTTGGACATGACTGAGCAGCTGAACTGAACTGAATATGATTACTCAGATTTATCATTAATTCATGGCTTAAAAATAGTAAAAAAAAATTACCTTTATCCCTACTGAGATGACATAATTAGAGAAGGAAAATTCTTCCACTTGAGTTTGAAAACACAATATATTGAATTCTGCATCATAGTAAGTAATAGGAAAGAATGGATGCAGGATAGTGAGGGGAAGGATCTGAAAATAGCAAGAGTAACCGTGGTAAGTCAGCAAAATATGAGTCAGAAGCAAGAGGTGTTTCTAAATCTGAAGAGCAAGGCTTCAGCAGGCTGAGAGAAGACACCAACCAGATGGGACCAGAAGTGATGGTGTGGTTACTAGGGTCCATGAAGCAGTCCTTTTGGGTGTTCCGTCCAGTCATTCACGTCTTCAAGTAAGGCATATTAGGGGAGATTTCTTCCTGTCAGTAAGTTGTAGGCTGGTAGTGATTAAATTCCAATGACAAGCCTGAAGGCAGAAGTGGCCCAAACCAAAAAATCCAAATGAGAATGATAAAATATGAAGAGAAAGGTGCATATTCTTGTATACAGTTGACATTTGCTGAGCAATTTTTTGTTCATTTTTCAGTTGTACACTCATGTCCAACTCTTTGCAACTCCATGGACCGAAGCACTCCAGGCTTCCCTGTCCTTCACTATTTCCTGGAGTTTGCTCAAACTCATGTCCATTGAGTCAGTGATGCCATCCAACCATCTTGTCCTCTATCATCCCCTTGTCCTCCTGCCTTCAATCTTTCCCAGCATCAGATGGCTCTTCACATCGGGTGGCCAAAGTATTGGAGTTTCAGCTTCAGCATCAGTCCTTCCAATGAATATTCAGGACTAATTTTATTTAGGATTCACTGGTTGGATCTCCTTGCAGTCCAAGGGACCTTCAAGAGTCTTCTCCAATATACTACAGTTCAAAAGCATCAATTCTTCAGCACTCAGCTTTCTTTACATTCCAACTCTCACATCCATACATGACTACCCAAATAACCACAGCTTTGACTATACAGATTTTTGTTGGCAAAGTAATGTCTCTGCTTTTAAATACACTGAGTTTGTCATAGCTTTTTTCCCAAGGAGCAAGCGTCTTTTAATTTCATGGCTGCAGTCACCATCTGCAATGATTTTGGAGCCCAAGAAAATAAAAGCTTTCACTGTTTCCATTGTTTCCCCATCTATTTTCCATGAAGTGATAGGACCAGATGCCATGATCTCAGTTCTTTGAATGTTGAGCTTTAAGATGGCTTTTTACTCTCCTCTTTCACCTTTATCAAGAGGCTCTTTAGAGCTATTTTCAGTCTCCTAATATATTATTTTGGGGCTTCTCAGGTGGCTCCCCTGGAGGAAAAAATGGCAACCCACTCCAGTATTCTTGTCTGGAGAATCCCATGGACAGAGAGGCTAGGTGGGCTACAGTCCAAGGGGTCAGAAAAGTCAGACATGAATCAGCTGCTAAAACAATAATATATTATTCAGAAATACAAGCATTATAAATCATTTAAAGAAGTCTTGCTTACTTACTTTATTATACAGTCTCCATCCTGCCTCACACAGGTACTTCCATCCTTACTCTGCACTCTTTAGCTTGAAACCATGCTGCACTGCAAAATGTTGTTCCTCTTTTGGACACAATATATGCCATCTAGTTTTTTTTTAATCCCTGCATCCACAATAACTAGTGCTTGTTCTGTGTTCAATATATGCTCATTTATAACCTGAATAAAAAAATAGCTAGATTGTCCAATCTGTTAAGAAATTAACAGTTGAAAACTAGAAAATTAACTTGTAATGAATGCTCACTTGTAAACCAGAATTTATAAATTTGCTATGGTATAAAATATAATGTATTTTTCATATATGCTTTATTTGAACCATAAGGGAAATGACATATTTTCAAATATAACCACTTTTCATCTATCAACTGGTTCATCTTCATCACCTTCCAATCAGGTTTTATACAGATGATGATCCAACTAATATATTTTACTGATGGATTTTGTTCAAATGAGGGTGGTGAAAAAGCTACATTTTCTATGCCTTAATAGTTCATTAATTTATTTGCAAAGATAGTTCTTACCTGGCTTTACAATATTAATACACATTTTTTCTGACATAGGCTTAAGAATGTTGAATTTTCTGTTCAGAATGCAACAATATCCGATTCATGTAAATTATGATTTAGTGATTTAAGCTGCTGCTGCTAAGTCACTTCAGTTGTGTCCGACTCTGTGTGACCCCATAGAAGTCAGCCCACCAGGCTCTCCTGCCCCTGAGATTCTCCAGGCAAGAACACTGGAGTGGGTTGCCATTTCCTTCTCCAATGCATGAAAGTGAAAAGTGAAAGTGAAGTCGCTCAGTCGTGTCCGACCCTCAGCAACCCCATGGACTGCAGCCAACCAGGCTCCTCCATCCATGGGATTTGCCAGGCAAGAGTACTGGAGTGGGGTGCCATTGCCTTCTCCGAGTGATTTAAGCTACTTTTCCTCAAATATAATATGATTAATCACAGCTCAGCATACAACATACTATGATTTCACTACATAGAAATCAATACAGGCTTCTTAGAATGGACTCCATGGTCTTTCATAATCTCATTCTAACTCATTTCCAGTCTAATCTCCTAAAATACGTATTATTAACCTGTGCAACTGCTACCCTGAATGTCTCACCATTCTCTCTACCTGTGTCAGAGTCTTCAAAAAAGGAATCTGCCTGTTTCTTTCCATATCTACTCCTATATCCCTAGTTCAAATATCCATCTTATTCTACCTGGACTTCTGTGATCATTTTCAATAGATCTACCCACATGATTTTAAATTAAGTTTTGAAAGTGTATCCAAGGTAAATATTAAAAAAATATTATGAAAATTGCTTACATTACATCAAGGAATTCTCATCACTCATAAAATAAGAACTAAACAAGGTCTAGGCATGATGTGATATGCCCTATCTCTCCAGTTTCTCCTAGTTTCATCTTTATGTTCATTATCCATGCTTAGCAACACTACTTCCATTGCTCCTGTTTCATTTGTTTGAAAATATCTTGCTTCCTCGTAACACCTCCATGATATTTCTTTGACCTGAAGTTCTCTTCTGGCATACTCCTTTTCACACAGTAACTCTGATTCACTTTCCAAACATCAGTTTAAAAATTATGGTTTTTAAATACCGCACGCTTCCCTTCAAAAGCAAAAAAGCAGCAGATTACATGTTCATGACTTTTTTCAACCAAAAAATTGAGCTCATGACTGAATCCACTAATCCAAAACCTAGAAATAGACTAGAGCATGGAGGAAAGAAGAAAAAAAAAAAGGGAGGCGCATGAGCACTTCTTCACCCAGGATGATAGACACTGACAAGAAGAATGATGCTCGAGTCGTCAACAAATTGGCAGCTGATTATATGCTGATGCAAAGGTTTTGAGACTTGGTACTGCCTGTATACAGGAGTTTACACCTACTTGTAGGTTTTTCAGCATGAATCTCAGAGGATAGTCACCAAAAGTATCAGTGAAAGTTCAAGGGAATCTCCTTCACAGTGCAGAGTTGCAGGAATAAATGGCAATGGCTGCAGGAAGAGCATGTAGTTGTTGTTTGGTTGTTCAGTCGTGTCCAACTCTTTGTGACCCTATGGGCTATAGCCCACCAGGCTCCTCTGTCCATGGGATTCTCCAGGAAAGAATATTAGAGTGAGTTGCCATTTCCTACTCCAGGGGATCTTCTCCAGCCAAGGACTGAAACCACATCTCTTGTAAGTCTCCTGCATTGTAGGAAGATTCTTGACCGCTGAGCTACCTGGAAATCCCCACCACAGGAGCATGTGTGCTAAGTTGCTTCAGTCCTGTCTGACTCTTTGTGACCCTGTGGACCATAGCCTGCCAGACTCCTCTGTCCATGGGATTTTCCAGGCAAGAACAATGGAGTGGGTTGCCATCCCACTAGGGGATCTCTCCTCTAGGGGATCTTCCCAACCCAGAGATGGAAGCTGCATCTCCTGTGACTCTTGCATTGCAGGTGGATTCTTTACCACTGAACCACCAGGGAAGCCCTGGTTCTAAGTGATATTTCCCCCCTACTTTCCCTACAGAACTTACTGTGGTAGGAAAGCAATAAGCACTTCAGGGCATTAGTAAGGCTGCTGAAGGTCTTCAGGATCAGAACAGGTGTAGGGTCAGAATAACATGCCTGTCCAGGTCTACAGCTGGAATAGGAGTAATTATACTTTACCACCAGACCAAAAATATGATGAGTGGCAGGTGAACAACTCTGGTGTAATAGCAGAATAGAACAAGACTGGAGAGGAATGCTCTCTCAGGAGCATTGTAAAAGGGAGCCCTAAAGCTGAGAATGAAGCAGAAATCAAAATACCATATAAAATAATAGCCTCCAAACTAAACACAAATTAATACCAAAGAAATTAGGTGACCAAGTACACTGAAGCTAACAGTAGCAAGAAAACAGTCCAAGCCAAGGGTCATTCCTGTTTGGATAGCTTCAAATCCACAAAGTTAAGGTCTAGAGAAGAAAAAGCTTGCTAATTTATACCCCGCCCCCCCAAAATTTCCCTCATAGCTCAGTCGGTAAAGAATCTGTCCCCAGTGTAGCAGACCTGGGGTTCGATCCCTGGGTCAGGAAGATCCCCTGGAGAAGGAAATGGCAACCCACTCCAGTATCCTCACCTGGAAAATCCCATGGACAGAGGAGCTTAGTGGGCTGCAGTCCATGGGCTCGCAAAGTGTCAGACACGACTGAGCAGCTAACACTTCACGTCAAAAAAGTTATTTAGCTCAGTAACTACTGTCTCATTTGTGATTAGTTTCTTCAACAAAACATTAAAGGTTTTACTTTTAAAAAAAAGCAAGAAATAAACAGTGAACTTCAAGAGGCAAAAGCAATCAATAGAGCTGATGTGGATGTCAGAAATCTCTGAGTACAATGTTAAAATCAGTGTGATTAATATAATAAAGTCTCTAATTGAAAAGGTGGATGTCATGCAAGATAAAATGATTACTTTTTGCATAGAAATGAAGTATATAAAATAGAAAAAATGAAAATTCTAGAAACAAATTAAAAGAACAGTAATAGTGATAAGGAATATCTTCAACAAACTTATGCCCATTCTCCCAATGGCATTGAAATATGTATAATATCATATATGAAACGAGTCGCCAGTCCAGGTTCGATGCACAATACTGGATGCTTGGGGCTGGTGCACTGGGACGACCCAGAGGGATGGTATGGGGAGGGAGGAGGGAGGAGGGTTCAGGATGGGGAACACATGTATACCTGTGGTGGATTCATTTTGATATATGACAAAACCAATACAATATTGTAAAGTTAAATAAAATAAAATTTAAAAAAAAATAATTAAAGACTTAACAGCTCTCAAAAAATAAATAAATAAATTAGTTTTATTAGATTGTATTGTGAAAGCAGCCTTATCAACATGCAATAAAAAAACATCAAAATTGAAAAAAAAAAAAAAAACTTATGCCCAATTCAACCACTTTAACATGTTCCACATGATCAACACAGCCAAAAAAAGAAAAAGAAAAAAACAATTCAATGACCTTAAAGATAGTTCAAAAACCAAAAAGTATGAGAAAATAGAAGATCTAAAGTATATTGGACATATTAGCTGGTCTAATAAATGTATACTTGGAATTCTAGAAAGAGGAAAAAAAGGGGAGGAGAAATATATAAAGACATAATGGCCACAAGTCTTCTAAAATTAGAGATAGGCACCAAACACACACACACACACACACAATGCCCCACTCTAGCTGTTGTCTCTCCTGAAAATAAATGAATTGGAAAAAAACTTGAAGACACTCAGAGAAAAAAAGACACGTTACATGAAAACAATAAAGATAAGCATTACAGTGCAGTTCTTATTAGAAATCATACAATACAGAACACAACAAATTGTCATATTTAAAGTCCTGAAAGAAAAAAAAAATGCCTATATAGGTTCGATGCAGGATACTGGATGCTTGGGGCTGGTGCACTGGGACGACCCAGAGGGATGATATGGGAAGGGAGGAGGGAGGAGGGTTCAGGATGGGGAACACATGTATACCTGTGGCGGATTCATTTTGATATTTGGCAAAACCAATACAATATTGTAAAGTTTAAAAATAAAATAAAATTTTAAAAAATGCCTATATAGAATCCTACATTCTAAAATATCTTCCAAAGCGAAGGATTAATAATGACTTGCTCTCTCTCTGTCGTTCTCTCACACACAAACACAAAGATAATTTATGTCTAAGCAGACTTGCAACACAAGAGATATTAAGAAAAATTCTTTAGGCAGAAAGAATATGAAACCAGGCAGAAATTTGGACATACTTAAAAAAAGGATGAACCCTGGATATAAAATAAATGAAGGAAAGCATAAAAATCATTTTTTCCTTACTTTTAATGCCTCTAACAGATGGCTCTGTCTAAAACAAAAATAGTGATAAATTATATGCTTAAAGGATATGTTAAAGTAAAATTTAGGACATAAATAGTACCAAAGATTAGGGGAGAAAGAAGTTATATTATATTGGAAGCATCTTATGTTACACATTAAGTGATATAACAATATATGTTACATATAACATTATATGTAAGCAGACAACATTAATGTAACATAACATATAATGTATTATTATACCTAAGTGTTTATGCCCTAGGAACGACCACTCATTTCTCAAAAGTTATAAATAATGCCATTGTAGAGACAAATTAGGACTGTAAAACCTGGTTAATTAACTTAGAAGAAGGCATTAATTCTCTTTTGTGTACACTTATTTTGCTTTACACACTTATTTCAGCTTATTGAAACACATTTTTCAAGGAATTTATTGGCTGAATACCTTTTCATAAATTGCAAACTCTATGCGAGTTGGAATCACATATGTTTTTGCATCAGATTGCATCCCAACAGCCTAGCATGTATAATAGGTTCAATAAATATTTACTGAATAAATGAGTAAAATCTACTTGCCTTTGCAAACAAATTTCTGTCTCCAATGCCCTTGGTTCATTTCTCTGCCTAGAAAAGCTTCTAATGATTTACTACTTCCTCTTGTTTTTTTAATTCCCCATATGTACAATACTCTTATTTAGTACTTAATTTCTGTCAGCACTTAAGATATTTTCATAATGGTCTAGCTATGAAAAAAATTTGGTCCCTACATTAAAGGAGTGCAACATAGTTTTCTGAAGTGATAATTAGACAACCAATATTTGCAATGCCATAAAAACTGATCTGATCTGAAAAATAGTGTAAATATAATGAAAGGCTTTTGGTGACATCCAGAATGTGAGAGGATACAGAAAACAACCACTGTGAAAAGCTACATTATACCTTTCTTTTCTAACTATTAAGCAATCACAGTAGAAATTCCACTAGTTCTAAGTTTATCATTTGATAGTTCTATTTCCCTGGATTTTTAGAAAAGAAATGTGTTAATTAAAAAAAATGAATTAAATAGAATTTTCATACTTAAGTACATAAAAAGTTTTTCATGTACTTATTTTGTGTGTTTAGCATAATTTATAATTACAGGGTATACAAGGGTACTTGCTAGATGCAGCTAAGATCTGATATAGTCACTTGATGAGTCATGCTATAAATGTTAAAGAACTATTCAATGTTTTCAAGTTTCTCAACTCTCAATAAACTAATCTATAACAAACTCTTACTTAGAATCACAATGTATTGTGTATGTGGAAATAGCAATATCTATCTAAATTTATACAGCAATTGCAAGAATCTAATCAGTAGAATAAGGTAGGAAAATTTGTCCTCATAGATAACAAGAGTATAATAAAGAGCATTATTTGATGTTGTCATCCTATTTCAATATAAAGGTTTTTGGGTTTTTTTTTTTGACTACATTGAAAATCTGTTGTTTAGTGTAGCCACCTTCATTAATGATCTCAGCTAGATCTTCTGAATAACTTGGGTTTGCCTAATGGCTCAGATAACAAAGAATCTGCCTGCAATGTAAGAGATCTGGGTTAAATTCTGGGGTAGGGAAGATACCCTGGAGAAGGAACTTACTGCAGCTTCCACAGCTGTTTCACCTCACACTTTCACATTAAGAGATGGCTTCCTTCCTTAAATTTTATGAATTATCCTCTATTGGTTTCAAACTTTCCTTCTGTGTCTTCACTTCTCTCAGCATTCACAGAATTGAAGAGAGTTAGGTTTTTGCTCTCTGTCCATGAAAGTTTCTAGGCAAGAATACTGGAGGTTTCTATGAAAAGCAGAGGGAGGTGGGAGAAGGTTTCAGGATGGGGAACACATGTACACCCGTGGCGGATTCATGTCAATGTATGGCAAAGCCAATACAATATTGTAAAGTAATTAGCCTCCAATTAAAATAAATAAATTTATATTAAAAAAAAAGAAGAAAAAAATTTTGCCACTGACAGAAATACCACAAGAAAGCTTTCTGTCTTGGCTTGGGCTCTGGTTGGACTTAAAAAAAAAATAAAGTCTTATGAGCCTTGTTAACAATGGGCCTTCCCTACTACAAATTTCTTAACACCAAGTTTTTCCACAATTCTCCCTATCCTGGCAGAAGCAAAGGCCTAAACGAATATAGTAGTTAGCATGAAGGATTCATTCTCAATTTGACATTCAGGATTCTCACAAGCAAGACCTGCTGCAATTACTTGTCAGTTCAAAGTCAGAAAAATTTCCTGAAAGAAATCAATGTGAATGACACAGAAGTGAAAGTAAACAGCAGAATTAGTGTCACAGAACTAAAGGTGTAGGGACTGTTTTAAAAAAGTAAAATAAAGTGAAAAACAATAAAGAAGAAGAAAGAACAAGATATAACAAAAACAATAAAACAATTTGAGAAAAAATGTATAAAACTTTTAGAAACACACACATATTTAGTAGAATTGAATGTATAGCTTAATACAATTATATAATTACATATATTTACACAAAGATAGATGTGTAATCATATAGATACAGATGAAAAAAAAAGAATTGATGAATCAGAAAGTAGATTGATGATATTACACTGACTAAAGACTAAAGAAGTAAAATGATGAGAAATAAAAAAGAAAAGAATAAGATCTCATATATGTCTAAGAGGAAATTTAGGGGAGGAGGTTTGGAAAAAAGGGCAAAATAACAACAGAGAAATAATCACCAAATGGTGATAGGAACATTTAATTTATCATTTTTTTTTTTTTTTTGCTCCTGAGCAGTTTATTTTTTTTTAATTTTATTTTATTTTTAAACTTTACAATATTGTATTAGTTTTGCCAAATATCGAAATGAATCCGCCACAGGTATATCTGTGTTTCCCATCCTGAGCCCTCCTCCCTCCTCCCTCACCATACCCTCCCTCTGGGTCGTCCCAGTGCACCAGCCCCAAGCATCCAGTATCGTGCATCGAACCTGGACTGGCAACTCGTTTCATACATGATATTATACATGTTTCAATGCCATTCTCCAAAATCTCCCCACCCTCTCCCTCTCCCACAGAGTCCATAAGACTGATCTATACATCAGTGTCTCTTTTGCTGTCTCGTACACAGGGTTATTGTTACCATCTTTCTAAATTCCATATATATGCGTTAGTATACTGTATTGGTGTTTTTCTTTCTGGCTTACTTCACTCTGTATAATAGGCTCCAGTTTCATCCACCTCATTAGAACTGATTCAAATGTATTCTTTTTAATAGCTAAGTAATACTCCATTGTGTATATGTACCACAGCTTTTTTATCCATTCATCTGCTGATGGGCATCTAGGTTGCTTCCATATCCTGGCTATTATAAACAGTGCTGCGATGAACATTGGGGTACACGTGTCTCTTTCCCTTCTGGTTTCCTCAGTGTGTATGCCCAGCAGTGGGATTGCTGGATCATAAGGCAGTTCTATTTCCAGTTTTTTAAGGAATCTCCACACTGTTCTCCATAGTGGCTGTACTAGTTTGCATTCCCACCAACAGTGTAAGAGGGTTCCCTGTTCTCCACAGCCTCTCCAGCATTTATTGCTTGTAGACTTTTGGATCGCAGCCATTCTGACTGGTGTGAAATGGTACCTCATAGTGGTTTTGATTTGCATTTCTCTGATAATGAGTGATGTTGAGCATCTTTTCATGTGTTTGTTAGCCATCTCTATGTCTTCTTTGGAGAAATGTCTGTTTAGTTCTTTCTAAGCAAAGAAAAATTAGAAAAGATATCTTCAACTGTCAGTGTATGAAAAACTGATTAAAAACAAACTGAAACATTTAGAAGAAAATATACAGGACTAGATGTAAGGCCTCTGATGTGGAAAAAATTAAAAAGCATAACCCACAAAGAAAAAAGCTAATGAAATTTACAGTGACAAAATTTTAAATTATCTATACAGAAAGATAACTTAACAGCAGGCATGAAACTAATCATAGCCTGCAGAAGGTATCTGCTATAACAAATGATTAGTGTCCAAAGTGCATAAAGAATGTTTTTAAAACAATTCTTCATAAAGCAATGGAAAAATGGGTAAGTTGTTAAAAAAAAAAAAAACCTATAGAATTGAAAACGTGAGTAAACAAGAATTATGTAAGTAGATTTTATTTTTGGGGGGGCTCCAAATTCACTGCTGATGGTGACGGCAGCCATGAAATTAAAAGACGCAAATTAAAAGATGCTTACTCCTTGGAAGAAAAGCTATGACCAATCTACACAGCATATTAAAAAGCAGAGACATTACTTTGCCAACAAAGGTCTGTCTAGTCAAGGCTATGGTTTTTCAAGTAGTCATGTATGGATGTGAGAGTTGGACTATAAAGAAAGCTGAGTGCTGAAGAATTGATGTTTTAGAACTGTGGTGTTGGTCTTGACTCCCTTGGACTGCAAGGATATCCAACCAGTCCATCCTAAAGGAGATCAGTCCTGAATATTCATTGGAAGGACTAATGTTGAAGTTGAAACTTCAATACTTTGGCTACCTGATGCAAAGAACTGACTCATTGGAAAAGACCTGATGCTGGGAGATTGTAGGTTGGAGGAGAAGGGGACAACAGAGGATGAGATGGTTGGATGGCATCACCAACTCAATGGACATGAGTTTGAGTAAACTCAGGGAGTTGGTGTTGGACACCACCATGGGAGGCCTGGCATGCTGTGGTCCATGGGGTCACAAAGAGTCAGCACAACCAAGCAAGTGAACTGAACTGATGTAAGTAGATGGCAATTTTAAGAAGTCACTTTACAAACTCTGAGCTATTCAACTCTAGATTTCTTTTATACTATTTATATAATTGTAGTTATTTTGTGTTTTTTAAAAACATATGCAGGAAATTTTTACTTCAAATTGATAACATACAAACTTCATAACAAAAATGTAAAGAATGTATGGAATTGATCAGATTGTGATTACTCCCATTTATTTGGAAGAAGAGTCAAAGGAATCTGTAATGCTCCAGTTTTTAAAAAATAAAAAATAATAATAAAAAAGAATTTTTAGGACTTCTCTGGTGGTTCAGTGGTTAAGAATCTGCCTGCCAATTCAGGAGAGGAGTTCGATCCCTGGTCCAGGAAGATTCCACATGCCATGAGGCAACTAAGCTGGCAAGCTGAAACTCTTGAAGACAGTGCACCCTAAAGCCTGTGCTCTGCAACAAGAGAAGTCACTGCAGTGAGAAGATCCCCCACCACAATTACAGAGTAGCCCTTACTCACTGCAACTAGAGAAAGCCTGTGTTGTGCATAGCAATGAAGACCCAGCACAGCCTAAAGTAAATAAATAATAAATATATATATATACATGTTTTAAAAATTCTAGAAAACATAGCACAATATAAGATATGACAAAGTAGGCAGTAAGGGTGATAGACACACTTCTGTTTGCTTTATCACATTGTAGTTTTCTGTATTCTTGAAGCTAATTATAATAAATTAATCACATTTAAAATTTAAGATACTGAAAAAAATAAGGCTAGAGGAAGATAAATATGCTTCTGCAACTTCCCATTGGCAAATTCTGATTAAAGTAACTATGTATGTAAGTTCAAATGTGTCAAAAAATGAAGTCATAATTAGTATTCATATCTGTTCTTCACAACTCTTTAGCAGAGTCTGCTTATTTTAACAGTTGTATTTGGAATGCAGTCTGTGCCTCGACAGATACTAACAAAAGTAAATCAGCAAAATGATTCTCCTTCTTCCACCCTTGGGCTCCAGGCAATCACAGAAACTGTGAACATCTGCTTGAATTCTGATTGCCATGTTCACTGATTCCGTGCATCAAAATAAGCAACAATTAGGCTGTTCAGCATGTGTCAAAAGATCTGTCAAGTTAATTCAAATTAAGACAGGATAAATTGAATCCAGTTGGCATTAGACATATTTGTATGCAAAATTTAAACAAGCGTCAACTATGCTATGTTATCTTTTATTTACAAGAAAACAAGAATATATTGTTGCATAATTTCAGAAATAAGTCTTTCTCATAATTTTATTTAGGTCATTTCCTGGATGTATTTTCTCAGGGTGGAAAAATTTTCTGATAGACTTGAGTGGACTTCTGTATTACATTAGATTAAAATAGTGTCATTTTTTCTAGGACTCATTTATCTTATTGCCATTAATTATCTCCTAGGTACACAAATGGATTTTAAAGCTTGAGATACATAAATTTCCATAAATTATGCTTCCAAAGGTGAACCCTTTTTAGATATACACCTGGCATTTATTTCTTAAATTTTAAATATTCCATAAAATGTTAATATCTTTAAGTGGTCAGGTGATTGATTTCCATCTCATTTATTGGATAACAATCTGTGGTATCAATACTGCAAAAGACTGAAGGCAAAAGGAGCACAGGGCAGTAGAAGGATGATGGTTAGGTAGCATCACTGACTCAATGGACATGAATTTTGCCAAACTCTGGGAGATGGTGAAGGACAGGGAAGCTGGCCATGCTGGAGTCCATGGGATCACAAAGAGTTGGACATGACTTAGCGATTGAACAACAACAACTGTAATATCAAATACCTCTTTACCTAAATGGAAAGAGAGTCTGAAGATTCTAAGAATTAGTGACAACCCTTGGGAATCTGACAGGCTCTTAGCAGAAGACAGAATAATTGCAGTGGCATCAATTATAATCTATCCCATTTTCCAATTGTCACAACTAGCCAATGCTTCATGTTCTATCTCTGTTGATGTTGGTTGGAGTCATGTAGATAGTCACCAAATATTTGTACAGTATTTATCTTCAAGGAAGGAACTCCATCTTGCTTCTATATCTCTAATACACCCTAATGAAACAGAACTTTTGAGGGAAAATAGACAATTACTTTATCAAGATCTTCAGTGTTTACTTTTAATGAGTCATATCTCCCACTTTTGACATTTCACCAGTCAGAGAGGAATAAAAAGGCTGTTAGAATTTGTGGTCCTGATTGAGGTTAGAAATAGGAGAACTAAGAAGAGGAAAAAATATATCACATTTTTAGGAAATACAAAAATATATGCCCTAGAATTTAGCAGAGAAGTTCAAAATGACAATTAGCAGACACTTACCAGGATGTCTGCAGACCTAGGCATTGGTGAATATTGCCAGGATATTAGAGTAAGACAGACTCTAACAGGTCTTCATTTGGATAAAATGGAAATAATTTAGTCTGTATGGGTTAGGAGGTTAGAGATGCTTCTTCCTTTCCTTTTGTCTAATTTGAATATCAAATAAGCACTAGATTGGCAAATAGCATTGCCTGATATAATGATATGTATAAATTTTAATGGGCTTCCAGGTGATGTAGAGGTAAAGAATTTGCCTGCCAATGCAGGTGTGGGTTTGAACTCTGGGTTGGGAATTTCCCCTAGAGTAGGAAATGGCAACCCACTCCAGTATTCTTGCCTGGAAAATTCCATGGACAGAGGAGCCTGGTGGGCTACAGTTCATGAAATTGCAAAGATTCAGACCCAACTGTGTGACTGAGCATGCACATACACATATACATTTTAATACAAGTCTCAGCTTCAAGAATTGGCATTGCAGAAGGAATAAAAGAATAAGGAGTAATAAATAACTTATTTCCCAAATAGTTTAATTACCTTGACAGTGGCTTACTCCTAAAAGTTGATAATGGTGAGGGTCTTGGAACTATTTCCCAAGGCTGGGAAAGATTTGTTTGTCTTTAAAAACACTAGGGCAACAGGTAAGATGGGTGGCTTCATTGAGATAGAGCAAAGGTTTCTTTTGTATAGAGTTCTTTAGTGTTAACTGTATGGTGTTTGTGTGTGTGTGTGTGTGTGACTGGGGCATACACTTTATCAGCTGTAAATGTGAAAACTTAAACAGAGAAATATTGAAATCTAGTTAGATTAAGCTGTACTGAATATCCAGTTTTAGAACAATGGTTTTGCAGTTATAATCTATTTTCAAGTTTCCTGGTCCTTGATTTATTCCATCTTTGATATTTAAAATCTTGCGGGGTGTCATGTTTGACTTGCACTCTCCCATGAAAGTGCTATTATGTAATTTAGATGAGGAATATATAATCCAATTGTTTGCATTAGAATTATAAGAATTTGAGCAACATGAGTGTTTTATAGTTATTAGGATGAGCATGCTAAATCTAATCAAGTTGTGATCAGATTTACTCAGATACTGCATAGATATGATGAGAGTTGAAAGATGTTACAAATTATCCTGTCTTGAATTGCTTGCTCCAGTTCTGGGATCAAGAACTCAGCCTCCACAGCATGAAGTCCCCATGCCAAACCAGAGGACTTTAGCCATCAGCCCCAGATGATGGGGTGGAAGGTTGTGTTCCTTGATATTCCCATCATTCCCACTAAGAACTGAGTCTGTTCATCAGAAATTACTCCAAATAGTTATCTGGAGGGTGCATTTACTTCATATTCATCCTTTTTGCCTTGGAAAAATATTTATGAGCTTTGGGGATATCTGGGCTAAGGCCAAGAAATAAAATGAGAAGTGGAAAAATTTTATAACCCAATTCCTATATTGTATGTTGTGTCCAAAATACAGCTAGAGTAACAGAGGCTCTTAAATCATGGAAGACAAAAGAAAATAGAACTGAGAGTTGAAAGTTTGTGCTACCTGAACTCTGATGCAAACAGAATCAATTGGAAATGGCTTTTTTCCATGAACTTAGTAGAAATACTAAGATTAATGACATCTTCTCACATCAGTAAACTAGATTGGCCTTTTGTTTTCCCTTGAGCTCTTCTAGGAACCCAGGAGGACATGATTATACATAACAGAACCTAAGAAGAAAGTACCTTTTTCTTAGTCGAGAATTCTAAAGTTAGCCATGTGGGTACTCAATCTCTTCCAAACTTCTCCCCCATCCTTGAGCATCTTTGTAACAGATCTATGAGTATCCTTATTTCTGTATGTATTCAACCTTTGTGTTGAACCTAAACACAATCATTATATTTCCTTCTAAAAAACTTTTTATTTTGAATTGGGGTATAGCCTGCCAGGCTAGAGTCCATGGCGTTGCGGACTCTAGGTGGCACAGTAGCCTGCTAGCCTCCTCTGCCCATGAAATTTTCAGGCAAAAATACTAGAGGAGGTTGCCATTTCCTCTCCCAGGGGATCTTCCCATATTTATCTCTAAACAGCATAGTTTCTTAAAACGAAAGACATTGTCTTACATAACCAAAACATTGCATCGATAATTTTACTGCTAGCATTTTCCTTTCTTTTTTCAGTTCAGTTCAGCCACTCAGTCTGTTCGACTCTTTGTGACCCCATGAAACGCAGCAGGCCAGGCCTCCCTGTAGATCTCCAACTCCCAGAGTTTACCCAAATTCATGTCCATTGAGTCGGTGATGCCATCCAACCATCTCATCCTCTGTCGGCACCTTCTCCTCCAGCCCTCAATCTTTCCTAGCATCAGGGTCTTTTCAAATGAGTCATCCCTTCACATCAGGTGGCCAAAGTACTGGAGTTTCAGCTTCAACATCAGTCCATCCAATTAACACCCAGGACTGATCTCCTATAGGATGGACAGGTTGGATCTCCTTGCAGTTCAAGGGACTCTCAAGAGTCTTCTCCAACACCACAGTTCAAAAGCATCATTTCTTCAGTGCTCAGCCTTCTTTACAGTCCAATTCTCACATCCATATAGGACTACTGGAAAAACCATAGCCTTGACTAGACAGACCTTTACTGACAAAGTAATGTCTCTGCTTTTAAATATGCCGTCTAGGTTGGTCATCACTTTCCTTCCAAGGAGTAAGTGTCTTTTAATTTCAAGGCTGCAGTCACCATCTGCAATGATTTTGGAGCCCCTAAAATAAAGTTGGCCACTGTTTCTACTGTTTCCCCTCTATTTGCCATGAAGTGATGAGACCGGATACATGATCTTAGTTTTCTGAATGTTGAGCTTTAAGCCAAACTTCTCATTCTCTTTCACTTTCATCAGGAGTCTCTTTAGTTCTTCTTCACTTTCTGCCATAAGGTGGGTGTCATCTGCACATCTGAGGTTATTGATATTTCTCCCAGCAATCTTGATTCCAGCTTGTGCTTCTTCCAGCCCAGCGTTTCTCATGATGTATTCTGCATATAAGTTAAATAAGCAGGGTGACAATATACAGCTTTGATGTACTCCTTTCCCTATTTGGAACCAGTCTGTTGTTCCATGTCCAGTTCTAACTGTTGCTTCCTTGCTGGGAGCCGGCGAGAGACATTCCACTCGTGACAAAGGTCATGAGGAAGGAGGCTCGGCATACGCAAAGGGGGGATCGAGCCTCGGGAGTGCCCCCGGATAGTCTCGAGCATCTACCCCCCAAAAACCAGAGTCTGCCTACTTTATTGCCTTGTGCTCTCACCTCTGACTTTACTGGGGGCTGTCCCCCACCACCATCTTGCTCTCTCTGTCAAACAGTTAACTTACAGCTTCAATTAATAAAGTTCCTGGGCAATTAGGAGTGTTTAAATCCAAACCCCTCACATGGCTCTCTAACTCGCCTGACAAGTTTACCCGGACACCTACAGCTATGCATACGATTGTTTACAGTCTTCCAGCCTCCAGAGGCACGGGAAGCTTAAGATATTCAAATAGCTTAGAGCCTCTCAGAGAGTTAGAAACTGTCAGAATAAAACTAGTAAAAGATTTCATTGATGAGCCAATGTTTGTTGCCAAGTTTCCACATCCCCTGAATTGTGTCCTTGAATATGTATTAATTAATAGTTGGTATGTAGAAAAAATAAGTAGTGGCCTTGGTGTTAGTAACTTTAGACCCTTAAGGTAATAAATTCTTTCCTTTGTAAACCCATTACACATCCGCCCTATAGGAATGCAATTTTATCTTCGAAAGATGGCGCCAAACCTTAAAATAATTACTCTTAGAGAAAATAAGTCTTTGTTGATAAGTCCTTGTCCAGAAATGTTAATAGGCCTTCTGGCCAGAAGATGATGTAAATCACCTAAACCATTTGTATATGATAAATTTGCAGGAAAGAAACCCTGGTTTTTGATAAGCATCAAAGACTGCTGACCTTGCATCCCCTATTATCCTCTATGTGTAACTTAGGGTATATAAGCCCCTGTTGAAAATAAAGCTATGGGCCTTGCTCACCAACGCTTGGTCTCCCCATGTCATTCTTCCCTTTAACTTCCAGCTGAGTCTCCATCTGGAGCGCGGAACCCACTGTGCTTACTAATTATGCCTGGGCTTCTAAGATCCGACCGGGGAGGCCTCAGTGTCTCCTCTACTTCGGGAGAATGGAAGGACGCCTGCGGCCTACGTAAGTGGTGCAAACTTCTTGTCTTGAAGTTTTATTGGTCTCCCGCGTAAACCAAGCTACTCAGCTTCTTTTCTCCACTGAAATTTCCTACTGAGTTATCCTCATTCTATTATTCTTTATATCTCTGAATAAATAAATAAATAAATAGGTCGCCTACTCCGTTTCCCCTTCGAATACCCTGGATCAGCCGGGGCTGGACCTCGGCACTTCCTAACCTGCATACAGGTTTCTCAATAGGCAGGTCAGGTGGTCTGGTATTCCCATCTCTTCCAGAATTTTCCACAGTTTGTTTTGATTCACACAGTCAAAGGCTTTGGCATAGTCAATAAAACAGAAATAGATGTTTTTCTGGAACTCTTGATTTTTCAGTGATCCAGCAGATGTTGGCAATTTGATCTCTGGTTCCTCTGCCTTTTCTAAAACCAGCTTGAACATCTGGAAGTTCACAATTCACGTATTGCTGAAGGCTGGCTTGGAGAATTTTGAGCATTACTTTACTAGCATGTGAGATGAGTGCAATTGTGTAGTAGTTTGAGCATTCTTTGGCATTGCCTTTCTTTGGGATTGGAATGAACTGTCCTTTTCCAATCCTGTGGCCATTGCTGAGTTTTCCAAATTTGCTGGCATATTGAGTGCAGCAGTTTCACGGCATCATCTTTCAGGATTTGAAATAGCTCAGCTGGAATTCCATCACCTCCACTAGCTTTGTTCGTAGTGATGCTTTCTAAGATCCACTTTACTTCACATTCCAGCATGTCTGGCTCTAGGTGAGTGAGCACACCATCGTGATTATCTGGGTCATGAAGATCTTTTTTGTACAATTCTTCTGTGTATTCTTGCCACCTCTTCTTAAAACCTTCTGCTTCTCTTAGGTCCATACCATTTCTGTCCTTTATTGAGTTCATCTTTGCATGAAGTGTTCCCTTGGTATCTCTAATTTTCTTGAAGAGATCTCTAGTCTTTCCCATTCTATTGTTTTCCTCTATTTCTTTGCATTGATCACTGAAGAAGGCTTTCTTATCTGTCCTTGCTATTCTTTGGAACTCTGCATTCAAATGGGTACATCTTTCCTTTTCTCCTTTGCTTTTCACTTCTCTTCTTTTCACAGCTATTTGTATGGCCTCCTCAGACAGCCATTTTGCTTTTTTGCATTTCTTTTTCTTGGGGATGGTCTTGATCCCTGTCTCCTGTACAATGTCATGTATCTCCATCCATAGTTCATCAGGCATTCTGTCTATCAGAAATTGTCTCTGAAATTTATTTCTCACTTCCACTGTATAATTGTTAGGGATTTGATTTATTTCATACCTAAATGGTCTAGTGGTTTCCCCCATTTTCTTCAATTTAAGTCTGAATTTGGCAATAAGAAGTTCATGATCTGAGGAGCCACAGTTAACTCCTGGTCTTGTTTTTGCTGACTTGTATAGAACTTCTCCATCTTTGGCTGCAAAGAATATAATCAATCTGATTTCGGTGTTGGCCATCTGGTGATGTCCATGTGTAGAGTCTTCTCTTGTGTTGTTGGAAGAGGGTGTTTAATATGACCAGTGTGTTTTCTTGGCAAATCTCTATTAGCCTTTGCCCTGCTTCATTCTGTACTCTAAGGTCAAATTTGCCTGTTACTCCTGGTGTTTCTTGACTTCCTACTTTTACGTTCCAGTTCCCTATAATGAAAAGGACATCTTTTTTGTGTGTGTATTAGTTCTAAAAGGTCTTTTAGGTCTTCATATAACTGTTTAACTTCAGCTTCTTCAGCATTACTGGTCAGGGCATAGACTTGGATTACCATGATATTGAATACCTTGCTTGGATACTGTGATACCTTTCTTCTTAGGGTAACATTATATTTCAGATCTTTAAGCTGATCATCTACAGAGCAACCTCTTCTTAGCCCTGTTTCCAGATACCAGCTAAGTAATAGACAAATGCTTTACTCAATTTCCTATCCTGAAAGTTGACAGGACTATTGCCTCTAGCTATTGATTTTTGCTATAGATCTACAAAATGGATTTTTGAAAAACAAACTAATATGAACCAAGGTTATGTTTTTTTAACTTTTGTGCTTTTTGTTGAATGGTTGTACTACTGTTGTTTTAACTAGTAAAACTGATGAATATGATCATATATATGAAAATCATATACATTAAATATAAAAATTCTATATTTATTAATGAAGTTATTTAAATATTAGATTATATTGAAAATAACTGTGTGAACTAGTCACCATCTGACTGATATGTTTTTAGAGTAATTTTGAGAAATCTAATTTTATTCAAAAGTACTTATAAACCAAATGTGTACTGCATGCATTGTCTTTATTGACCATATGTTACAGCATATAAATTAAGCTAAATTAAGACCAAGAGATAAAATTATGTTTTACAGGCCATGAGTGCAATTTTGGGATATTGGATGCAGTCAGCTTTTAAGAATGTCATTTTAACCAAAATGATAATACCTTAAGCAAACTCTGAGTCACTCTATTCAATCTACCTAAGCTGGATTACGGGGAAATTATCCTAACTTTCTCTCGTTTCAATTTGAAACATTAGGACAGTCTTTTGCTTTGCAGATGATATAGAGACTGCATTTGCTGCAGGTGATCCATCTTCATTTAAAGCTGTACTCAAGTGCTCTTAACACTTATTGCTGTTAACAAGAATGTGGAATACCTTATTCCACTGTCAAAAGAGATCAGGGAGAGCTGGCAAAGACGACAGAGGAGAAAATACATAAACATGAAGGAAGTTGTCATGGAAATAAAAATGCAGGCTAAAATTTAATCTAGATGAACTTTCAAATGAAAACCAAACATACTATTTTATATAAAACATTTCAGGAACCCAGCTACACAAGATTCATCATGGAAAGATTCACAATTTTTCAAATTTGCTGTTTCCTTATCTATAATACTGGTTATTGACTAGAAGGTCTGATTTATTAAACATCAAGAAAATTGAATGTGAGCTTGGTCTAAATAGTTGGGCTCACTTGAACTGGTATTTTCTACTGAGGTTGATATTTATATGATACTATGTGATAGGCTGGATTTATTAACAGATCATTTTTTGAAAACTGAGATAGAGGATTTTGGCAAACATAATGTTTCTAGTCACTTCAGAGCTAATTTTAGCACTTTTAGTCTTATTTATACTGGCTTTGATCTTCAATCTAAAATTCTATGAACTTATCAGTTTTCTTTTCATAATATAATACAAAACTGACCCTGTACATACCCTCTAGGAAATATATTACTGTGTTCTGTGAAATAAAATTATCTTTACCTTACAATTATGCAGGTGATATTTTTAATTCTATTAAACTGCCATTTTTCCGAGCAGAGACATAGAGGATGGGGTTTGGGAAGGAGTGATGAGCAATTCTATAGATCGTTTAAAAAATTAGTGGAGATATTAAGAAAAAGCACAAATTTCTCTCTACCACATCTTCCCCCAAATAATATTTCATTTGTGAAAATTCTTTCATTCACTTCATTACACTTCCATCCACTATTGTTCTTAAGCACGCCACTACTCCTTATGATTCATTTCACAATTTGAGTTTGATAGTTGGGAAATGCAATCTGTTTACAATTTTTCTCTTACTGTCTTATGCATTTTAAAATAAATAGTTTACTAACTTATTCTTCCCTAATTTTATGTATGCATTTTAAAATAATTTCCAACTTAAACAGGACAAATTAATTGGAGACAATGAATGACATTGTGAAAGCATTACCATACCCCTACTTTTTATTGCTGCTATAGTGTCAGACAAGTCCTGAAAATGTTTTATGCCCCAAAGTCCAAAGCAGCAAGTTTCCGAGTTGGAGTACTTTCTTGCCAGATTTTCATCTTTGGTGGGTATTTCCCAGTTGTTTCTGAAATGACTCCCTCTGAGGATATTGTTGAAATGTTGTATGCATGACTGCTTGTCGAAGCCAAGAAATGATGTGGAGCTGCTCACATGAGCTTTCCTAATTGTTCTTGTACTAGCAACTGAGGAATTGTCACAGATGGGTTTATCATAACACTTTGTTAGCATTTTTGTATAACAACTGCCTTTTCATCTGAAGGAAACCCTAGAGGGATATGCAACATTCAGAAATAGGGTTGGAATATTAATTAATTGATGCTTCAAGTAGGAAGTTTTCTTTTTTAATATGCTTGATGTACACAGTTAAACGTGTTTACAAAATTCAGTTTAAATTTCTTCAAGTTATACACAGAAATCATAGCTTCTAGATTTATAATGAATTATTTATTTTCTATTTAGCACTTTTATTTTAGAATCTTATATTTTGATATCTGATTCTATAGATGATTAATTTAGGATTTTTTGCACATTTGTTATTTTCTTTAATATTTCTAGTCCTTGTCATTGGATGAGTATTGATTAATTGTAGATATGTCAAAAAAAGGCTTACAACTTCCTATAGGTTAATTTTAAATGAGATTATGTTCCATTGACTAGGACTTGGTTGGATTGTCTGTTGGATGGAAGTATGGTGATTTTTTTTTTTTTTAGCAAAGAATATTCTGATTTAATTAGTTATATAAATAAATATTAAAGTTACTAAGGTCTTAAGAAATGGTGTTGAATATGGAGATGCTTTCTCCATGTTACTTTACCTAACAACATTGACACATTCATTGTTAAATTTCAAATCTAAAAGGAAATATAGAGATAATTTTATTTTGGTTGGGTACATATTTTCAAAAAAGAACATTGCAAATATCTAGTTGATCTCCCTGAGACAGTTATCCACAGTCCACTTCTGCCTGTTATTTATTGAATTTTGTCTTTTAAGCTTATTCTGGTGTATGTTCGTGTGTGTGACAGAGAAAGATATAGTGAGCATAGTTTAAAATTAACATTGTATGAATCCTTTATTCTTTCTTTGTTTTTTCCGAGGTCTACTAAAATTATCTTTCTCCTGTCCTTCATATTGAAATGTTAATAAATGAGCAGTGTTTAATTTAATGTAAAAAATAAACACAATAATCTATCTGATATCTTTCTTCTCTAAAATAGCATTCTCTCTTAATGAAAAATGATTAATTCACTAACTTTCAAATAATCTTTATTGTTAACCCTATTAATTTAAAATTCTGTCAGTGAATATTTATTCATGTTAATGGTTTTCTTTTTATTTGTTTGATATATGGAAGGCATTATTTTATTAATTTTTCTAGGCACTACAACTACTTTATGCACAACTTTTAAAAGTGATAAATTTTCTATCATCAGTCCCTATTTGTGACATTTATCTTTCTTGTGTTATAGAAATACATAAAGGTGTTTAAAGTAAAATATAAAATTAATTATTTTGAAGAGTATCAGTGCTTTGTGTCCAGATTCTAAAATAATTCGTATCGATCAGTGTGGATTATAAGGAATTAAAACCGCCTATCTCCAATACAATAAATACAAAAAGGGTGACAGTGGAAATGAAGCAAACAGCAACTGATAGCTGTAATGTTACAATGTTGAGATAATAGTCAACTTTCAAAATATAACCCTATGAGTTAATACCAAAGCAACATGTTTGATTAAAAGGAGTTTCTCTGATGTCCAGGAATAATAGCATTTCATAAAGTGACATTAGACAGAAACAGAACTTCTTTCAAAGGCTGAAGTGATGGATGAAATAGCAAGCAGGGGGCACTGCAGCTTTATGAAACTATCTCAAAACTAATGACAAGAATCTGGTCTGAGATTCTTACGAGTTTAAATATGATTTTCAACTTCTTGTGATATAATTTTGAATGACCTTGAAAGAAAGGTTCTGTTAGGAATTTATTCTTAAAAATTAAGCCAAACTTTTCTCACTTGTCCTATTTTAAAACATGATTTTTATTTTAAAGATTGACATATTTTTTAAAGGGTGATTTTATCCTTATTATTAAACAGCCCATTCTTAAGAACCTTAGGGATTTGGCAGATGAGGTTAGAATTGTAATGTTCTATTCCGTTTAATCTATTTTTAGGAACACACTTCTATTAGAGAAGAACCTGAGGTTTAAACTTTTTTTTCAGGACACGTGGTATTTTGGACATTTTATATTTTCAACTCAATTTAAATATACTATTTATGGAAGAAAATTTAATGCATTTTACTTCATTAGTAACTATTGTAAGATCTTGAATATGGACCAAAACAATCTTCTCAATATAAAGTTAATAAGGAAGATTTTCTTTAAAATATTTTCCCAGAACAAGTATAAATCACAACTTCCAGGGAACAATTTGGTCAATACTCTAAATTACTTTTAAAGTTTATTAAATTATCAAGTTTATGTGCATTTATGTAGTAGCAATCATATAAATTCAATATCCTGCGTGAAGGAAAAGCACTCTGAGACAATGCAAGTTGCTGTTGTTTTCTTTAGGGGATAAAAAAATATGGATCTGATTCTTTAAATTTAATTGCCAAGACAGAGAGTTATGGACCTTCAACTACCTGAGTAGAAATACCAAGGCAACTATTTTACCTGTGATTTTGCGTGTGTGTGCATGCTCAATGGTGTCTGACTCTTTGCGACCCCATGGACTGTAACCCTCTAGGCTCCTCTGTCCATGGAATTTCCCAGGCAACAATGCTGGAGTGAGTTTCCATTTCCTCCTCCAGGGGATCTTCCAGACCCAGGGATCGAACCCGCATCTTCTTGAGTCTCCTGTACTGGCGGGTGGATTCTTTACCACTGAGCCAACTGAAATCTGTGCAAAGCCTGCAAATCACTGACCAGCCAAATATCAATAACCTATAATTTTCTCTCTGATATCCATCTTCAGTTTACTAGAAACTCGCAAAGCATTCTAAGCTGCTAAAGTGTTCACCCTATCCTCCTTAAGCACTATTTACACATAAGATCTGTGGTTTGTTTGTATATTACTATTGGAATCTCATTTCCATAATGTTCTGTGTCCAATCCTACTTCTATCTTTTAGGAGAGACGAGGGGTTATATTTAGAGAACAGATCAATGTTGTTATCTCTTACCACTGCAGTTGTGCAATTTGTAATATATAGATAAGAACACCCAATTTCTCTTTTTTGTCAGCTTAAGACCGCTAAAAGTCTGTTTAGTTAGAAATGTGAGTTCTATTTTGATATATACAAAAATGAAACTCATGTTTCTTAACTATTTTATATATTAATAATTTTGATATACATATATACCAAAGTATATATACATATAATAGAAATATTTTATATTATAATGAAAATAAATCTATGTATATCATACTGGTATAACATATATTTATCAGACATTGTTGCTGCTAGATCCACTCAGATCCTTTTATTGCTCCTATAAGCATTTGCCCCTGCTTCAGTGTGTTTTCTTTCTAGGACTGTACCTGTAACTTTCTTCAGTGGAGTACTCTCTTGTACTTCAGAGAAGAGAAAATGTTTGTGAGTTTGCAAGTTTATATCCCTCTGTCGGTTCAATCAGTTCAGTCACTCAGTTGTGTCCGACTCTTTGTGACCCACTGGACTGCAGCACGCCAGAATTCCCTGTCCATCACCAACTCCTGGAGCTTACTCAAACTCTTGTTCATTGAGATGGTGATGTATTCCAACCATCTCATCCTCTGTTGTCCCCTTCTCCTTCACATTTAATATTTCTAACCCTCAGGGTCTTCTCCAATGAGTCAGTTCTTTGCATCAGGTGGCCAAAGTTGGAGTTTCAGCTTCAGCATCAGTCCTTCCAATGAATATTCAGGACTGATTTCCTTTAGATGGACTGGTTGGATCTCCTTGTAGTCCAAGGGATTCTCAAGAGTCTTCTCCAATACCACGGTTCAAAAGCATTAATTCTTTGGCACTCAGCTTTCTTTACAGTCCAACTCTCACATCCATACATAACTACTGGAAAAACCATAGCTTTGACTAGATGGACTTTTGTTGGCAAAGTAATGTCTCTGCTTTTTAATATGCTGTCTAGGTTGGTCATAACTTTCCTTCCAAGAAGCAAGTGTCTTTTGATTTCATGGCTGCAGTCACCATCTGCAGTGATTTTGGAGCCCCCAAAAATAAACTCTGAACTCTAAACTGTTTCCATTAATTTCCCCATCTATTTGCTATGAAGTGGTTGGACTGGGACCAGATGCCATGATCTTAGTTTCTGAATGTTGAGTTTTAAGCCAGGTTTTTCACTCTCCTCTTTCACCTTCATCAAGAGTCTCTTTAGTTCTTCGCTTTCTACCATAAGGGTGGTGTCATCTGCAAATCTGAGGTTATTAATATTTCTCCTGGCAATCTTGATTCCAGCTGTTGCTTCATCCAGCCTGGCATTTCACATGAGGTACTCTGTGTATAAGTTAAATAATCAGGGTGACAATATACAGCCTTGACATACTCCTTTCCTGATTTGGAACCAGTGTGTTGTTTCATGTCCAGTTCTAATTGCTGCTTCTTGACCTGCATACAGATTTCTCAGGAGGCAAGTCAGGTGTCTGGTATTTCCATCTCTTTAAGAATTTTCCATAGTTTGTTGTGATCCACACAGTCAAAGGCTTTGGTATCATCAATAAAGCAGAAGTAGATGTTTTTCTGGAACTCTCTTGCTTTTTCGATGACCCAGCGAATGTTGGCAATATGATCTCCAGTTCCTCTGCCTTTTCTAAATCCATCTTGAACATCTGGAATTTCATGGTCATGTAATGTGGAAGCTCTGCTTGGAGAATTTTGGCATTACTTAGCTACTGTGTGAGATGAGTGCAATTGTGTGATAGTTTGAACATTATTTGGCATTGCCTTTCTTTGGGATTGGAATGAGAACTGACCTTTTCCAGTCCTGTGGCCACTGCTGAGTTTTCCAAATTTGCTATGTCCCTCTGGATGACCCTTAATCAGTAACTGACTGGTCAGTGAATTTGAAAGTCCAACTCTTTCTTTCGGCAAGTCAGACATATAGTGGAATTTATGCCCTGGATTAGGTTGACACTGAAATTTAGTCCGAAGTCTCAAAGTTGCAAAAAGTGCTTGTTTTGTTTTTTGCTTGTCAAACTTCTTTACCAATTTCTTACATTAAATTGTGTGCACATGTAACCTGTTTTAAGATCTGATCCTGGGGAATTTGACCTTAGGCAAGAGATATTTTTATAGCTGTTGAAAATTTAAATAATAGAGAAAGGTATTTTTATATGGGTAATCCAGAGAGTGTGTGTGCTAAAGAGCAAGAGAAAGAGAGAGAAAGGGTATTCTTGCATAGAAAATAGAGTAGTAGGAAATCTTTTATACTTCTGGTTTGATAAATGTGGTAAAGTGGAATAGTTTAGAAACAACTTTTTGCTCTTGTTATGGAAAGGCAGCCTAAAATATAAATAAAATAAATTATAGTTGTACATGAAAGAGCAGACAAAATTTCCAAGCATCAAAAATGTGCATTCTGAAACCCATGAGTGACAGGCAGCAAATACTGAGATCCTTTGATTCAGTTCAGTTTAGTAACTCATTCACGTCCAACTCTGCGACCCCATGAATCGCAGTACGCCAGGCCTCCCTGTCCCTCACCAACTCCTGGAGTTCACTCAAACTCATGTCCATCGAGCTGGTGATGCCATCTCATCCTCTCTCGTTCCCTTCTCCTCCTGCCCCTAATCTCTCCCAGCATCAGGGTCTTTTCCAATGAGTCAACTCTTCCCATGAGGTGGCCAAAGTATTGCAGTTTCAGCTTCAGCATCAGTCCTTCCAATGAACACTCAGGACTGATCTCCTTTAGGATGGACTGGTTGGATCTCCTTGCATTCCAAGGGACTCTCAAGAGTCTTCTCCAACACCACAGTTCAAAAGCATCAATTTTTTGGTGCTCAGCTTTCTTCACAGTCCAACTCTCACATCCATACATGACCACTGGAAAAACCATAGCATTTACTAGATGGACCTTTGTTGGCAAAGTACTGTCTCTGCTTTTGAATATGCTATCTAGATTGGTCATAACTTTCCTTCCAAGGAGTAAGCGTCTTTTAATTTCATGGCTGCAGTCACCATCTGCAGTGATTTTGGAGCCCCCAAAAATCAAGTCTGACACTGTTTCCACTGTTTCCCCATCTGCAGCATTCCTAGCAACTGGAGAAATGAGCCCTTCATTTCTAAATGGGCATCTGAACAGCGTATCGTAGGTCGACACAGATTTCTATCAAAAAGTCAAAGAAAATTTCAAGCGAAATGATGAAAATCTATAAGTATTTCTTCCAAATTAAGGAACAAGTCACAAATTGTCAATATAAACCCTTTTGTTAGTATTATCCTAAGAGCATCAGTCAGTAGAAGAATAGGAAATATTAAATATAAGAATTAGAAATATAGATGAAAAACTTACATTACTCATAAGTGACAGGATCAACTACTTGTCTTCACTTTCCTGTCATGCATTTAACCTTTGACCCTCTCCAACCTTCATCTTTCCTCAAAAACTTTCCTCAGTAGCTTCAGTTGTCTTGGGTTCAATAGATTTGTTGAACCTTGTACTACCAGATTTTCCTGGAGTGTTTAACACTGAGGGCTAGCTACTCCCTTCTGGAAAGCTTCTGCCATCTCACCTTAGGTGAACCAACTCTCCTTTTTCTCTCCTCCTCATGCTGATATTTCTTCATGGGCATTCCCCAGCTGTAATCTCTACAAGGCCATTCCTGGCCCACTTCTCTTTCAACTTTACAGTCTGCTTGGATGGCCACATCCTCTCATCTGTATGTTAATGACTCTCAAGTCTCTGTGGCTGTCTTTGTCCTCACTCAAGGCTTTAGACATATTTAGTCAATTACCTCCTAGTGACCTTCAGTGTCCTGCAGTCACCTCAAATTCAGAATGTATAAAACTAAACCCACCATCTTTCTTCCTCAAACCTACTTTTTTGTACATTGCAAATTAGTTACTGGACTCTAAATATGAACAGACATGTGAGAGAAACTAACTTAACCAGGTATATCTCAATGTATTCATAACTCTTTCAAATCAAGGAAATTAAGCTGAACATAAAAGCTCTATTTGTAACCATTTGAAATTTAACCCTAACCTCACATATAAAGAAGTTAAATTAATGAATGACCCTTCTGCTGTCTTATGCATTCAAATGAGATAACATACGCTTTGTATAAACAATTTTTAAATAAGCTTTGATGATCGATATTATGCAGTGAGTTTTATATCAGATATAAATAAGGAGCATCTTAAGTCTTTATTCATTTTTCACAGGTTATGTAATAAGAATAGATTTATGCTATTTAAGGACTTCCCTGTGGCTCAGATGGTAAAGAATCCACCTGCAATGCAGGAGACCTGGGTTTGATTCCTGGGTTGGGAAGATCCCCTGGAGAAAGGAAAGGTTACCCACTCCAGTAATCTGGCCTGGAGAATTCCATGCACTGTATAGTCCATGGGGTTGCAAAGAGTCGGACACAATTGAGCGACTTTTCATTTTCACTTTATGCTATTTAAACAACACATACAGTTGGGAATCTTTGAATCAAAGGCTACAAAACTTATAGCTCAAGGTTCTTAAAAATCTCAGCTGACTTCCTTATCCCTGTAATTAACTGAATTTTCTTGAGCATATAATCAGTGAAAATGAATTAAGGTCTATATTGATAGTGTGTGCAGGTCTTTATAGGAAGCCTCCCTCTGCTGGAAGCCCCTTTTAGCAAAGTTATATTGTAACTAACTTTTAAACCAGGCACCCCCATGCTCTACTCACCTCTGGCCCGAGCACATCTTTCAAATCTTTTAATTACACAATACCATGCCTAAGCTGTCAAATTTCCCCATAGATAAAAGAAGTAGACATGAAGAATAAGTTATCAGATGACCAGATCTCTTCCCTAGCTTTCTCCTCAGAAATCTCCCAAACATACTGTGTGACCAAACCATGTGAACAGGATCACCTTTAGAGGAAGATCACAAGGAGTCAACAAGCCTGCACACAAGCTGCACACAGTAGGGGATAGAGACCTACTCAGTGATTGACTGGGATTACTTCTCTTTTTTCGCTTTAATAGCTTTCATGGCCAAGTAGAATCTTTGGAGGTGATTTTAGGAGCACACTGAATCCACCATCTCCCTAGATTGCCAGCATTTTGATTAAAGGCACCCTTTCCTCCCTATCATTTGTGAATATTGATTTTTGTAAGTGGTAAGCAACAGGACACACAATTTGTTCAGTAACAATTAATTCTTTAGTACACATTTTTTTTTCTAATAAATATCTCAAATATTAAGTATTACTGGAGGGGATCAGTTCAGTTCTCCTGACTGGCAATCTCAGAAATGTATTAACGGTAGCATCCATACACAATGTATTAACAATGACTTATACATATGCAGTTCTATCCTCTTACTAGAAAGAATTCAGAATGTAAGCATTCTCTGGCTGATGTGGTGAATGAAGAAAGTCATCAGATACCTAGAGATAGGAAGTCATTAGATAACCTCAGGATAAACTCACAGTTCAAGATGGCTATAAGAACCTTGTTGCTGCTGCTGCTAAGTCGCTTCAGTCGTGTCCGACTCTGTGCGACCCCATAGACGGCAGCCCACCAGGCTCCCCCGTCCCTGGGATTCTCCAGGCAAGAACACTGGAGTGGGTTGCCATTTCCTTCTCCAATGCGTGAAAGTGAAAAGTGAAAGTGAAGTTGCTCAGTCGTATCCGACTCTTAGCGACCCCATGGACTTCAGCCTACCAGGCTCCTCCATCCATGAGATTTCCAGGCAAGAGTACTGGAGTGGGGTGCCATTGCCTTCTTCAATAAGAACCTTAGGATTCCATTAATCAGTTTTTATGAAGGCCTATACAACACTCTCACATACTTGCATGCATGCTTTGTCACTTCAGTCACGTCTGACTGTTGGCAACTCTATGGACCATAGCCTGCCAGGGCCTTTGTCCATGGGATTCTCTAGGCAGGAATACCAGAGTGCATTGCCAGGCCCTTTTCCAGAGGATCTTCCTGACCTAAGGATCAAACCATGTCTCCTGTGTCTCCTGCACTGCAGGTGGATTCTTTACACACTGAGCCATGAGGGAAATCCCTCACATAAATAAATTAGTGGAAATTCCATAATTGCATGAAATTCTAAAAAATTTAGCTTCTAAGTTGAGTGTATTGTTTCTCCAAATGAACTATTTTTCTGAGAGAAAAAGGATATTGAGTGGCAGTCAGTATTCTAATACTTGACTGAACAATTACATTATTTAGATTTGTTTGAATTGAACCATACATTTCAATTTCCTCTGTAGCAAAGTGTTCAACATCACCTTTGAATTTTGTCAGACCATTAAATTTAGCCAGAAGTAGTACACAGGAAAGGAAATAATCTGACAGTCTTAAAAGGCCTAAAAATTTAATTTATGCACTTTCTAGTAGATAATTTACAGAAAAGTAATATGCAGCAATTCAGCTAGAAGTCATGTTACTCAGAAGAAATAAAAAATTATTAAAGTAGTTTACTGTAAAAGCATCAAAAACATTTCAAAGCTATACAAAATTCCAAAAATGCCAGATTATGAATAGCATGTTAAACTATCTTCACATGAAAAGAAATAAGGTAGGTATTCAGACTAGAATTGTCATTTTTGTTCTTTATAGTTTTGTGTGTTTCTACAAGATTTAATCAAAACAATTTTACTTTGGGGTACTTATTCATAGAAAAAAGAAACACTAACTCAAAGAAATAGCTGCATCCCCAATGATCATTGCAGCATCATTTACAACAGCCAAGAGATGGAACCTAAGTATCCATTGATGGATGAATGGATAAAGAGATTCTTGCCATATGTGAAATATGAATGGACCATGAGGTCATTATGTTAAGCTGAAATAAGTCGGATAGAGAAAGACAAACACTGAATGCTCTCTCTTCTGCTTGGGGGAACTTGAAAGAAAAACCAAACAAGCTTATAGATACAGACTGGTCATGGTTAAAGGTGGGAAAAAATGAGTGAAGGGCATCAAAAAACTTATATGGGGAACACGTGTATACCTGTGGCAGATTCATGTTGATATATGGCAAAACCAATACAATATTGTAAAGTTAAAAAATAAAATAAAGAAAAAAAATTTTTAAAGGGTATAGGGCAAGAATTAGTTACTATGGCATGATTTTTTTTTATTGTAATGAGGAAAACACTGGCAGATTTACAAAGTATGACAATATCAGAGTTTATTTACAAATTATCTTTGGGTTAGTAAACCAAAGTTATCCATATAGGAAATGTTCATAGTAAGAATTAAATTACAAGACTAGAAAACAAAACTGTGCTTTAGTTACAAGCCTACCAGGAACTCTATAGCTCTGAGTGAATTAACTGCTTTTTTGTGTTTTAGTCCTTGAACACTAAAAAAATAATTTTAACTCCATTTATCCTCATTGAGCATTCAAAGATAATTTTTTAAAAAAGAAAAATATTTGTGTTGAGGGTATAATCGTGTATTATTTTGCAAATAAAAACAATCTGTCAAAATGTCTACGTAATATAAATGGGTAATGAGTCTGCTAGGCTATACAGAGGTTATTTCTTGTGTAATACTTAATAATGGGGCTTCCTGGTGACTCAGCAGTAAAGACACTGCCTGAAATGAAGAAGCCTCAGGAGACGTGAGTTTGACCATGGGTAAGAAGAACCCTTGGAAGATGGCATGACAACCCAGTATTCTGGCCTGGAGAATCCCATGGACACTGGAGCCTGGAAGTCTAAGGTCCATAGGGTCACAAAGAGTAGGACACAATTGAAGCGACTAGCATGCACCCACGCACTTAGTAATGTCAACTATAAACTAGCCTGGGCGAGACTCAGTCACATGAATACTAGGACGGATCATTTAATGTCATCTGAACATCTGAGTGTATAAGCACTTCGTTCATCTTTCTGCTTCTATCTCCCTGCTTCTTTCTCTGCCACTCCTTGATCTCTTTCTAATTACCTGAATGAGGGTTCTTCTATTTGTTGTCTTGATTTCTATTATTTTTTCAAAGAATATGCTATTCTTCTGATGAATATTCAACCAGAAATGGTTCAGGAACAATCATAAGTCCAGACTCTTGGTCCTCAATTACATATTCTCTCTCACATGTAAAGAATAAATAATTCTGGGGCATTAAATAATAACTCACATTCAACTCTGATCATCATTCTGCCTATAACTCTAAGAAAAATAAACGTGTCTTAGTAAGACATCTAAAACCCTTCCCTATCAAAATGTTGAAAAAGTCCAGGAAAAGTTGCTTCCATTTATTTATTTATTTATTTCCAAATAAATTAAATACATAGAATATGCAGATCTCTTTTTTTTGACAAAGTAACTTTGTTTCATGTTTATTTTAACTTGGCTCCCTTTCATGACTATTTTTATTGGGATAAATTTGATTAAGTGACTCAAGAATTACATTAAATTGTTTTACTTACCATTTGTTCCTTGAGTTAACATACTTCAGTAGATTTACAAAGATGAAAAAAATAAGACCAAAATAGTCTTATAATTCTCTTTACAAAAAGATAATGTGATTTTTAAGGAGACATCTGTAAAAATGATTTGATCTATCAGTTTCTGATATGGAGTTACTATTGAGCTGATTCAATAATTTATAGAAGTGGTTTATAAATATCATGTGCAGAAAAAATCTGTAAGAATAAGGAATTTCAATTTTAAAGTTCAAAATGACCTTGTGTAATCATTGAATATAATTTTTTGTATTATATAAGCTACACACTTGCTACATAGAATACAGAAACCCATATTCAAAGTAGCAAAATAATAAAACCAAATAAAGCTTCTACATAGATGGAAAATATACTTAAGCTTTATTCCTTTTTATCTGTCCCTAACTTGCTGTGTGAAATCAGTTTTTCACATAGCAAGTCATTTGCCCATTTATTCCATGGGTAAATAAGGTCAAATAGAGACTGCATAATTTTAATGATCAGTTCCAATTATGAAAACTTATAATATTTAATTTTTATATTATACAACTACCAATTTCTATGCTATTCAAACATATAATACAGGTTTAGGAATATGGCCAGAAAATGGAATTTTATTGCAAACGTAGATGAGATTTAAATTGCAGCCATCATTGAAATGTTAACAACAACAACAATAAAACTATAAAAGAGCTAGGTCTTTTTTGACATATAACCTAAGTCATGTGCTGAGCAGGTGGCAAATATTTACTAATCCTAAGGTCACACTGAAACTTTTCATTCTATGGACATGGAAAAGATTATTAGTTTTATTTTGACCACTGTTTTAATAAGTGGTCTCTATTTTGACTCTATTAAAAAGTCTTTTAATAAATGTTTATTGGTTAAAGGTATGTTTTCTAATTTGTGCCAGAAGAGTCCCTAATTATTAAAGATACATTAACTACCAAACACACACACACACAACACTGCCTTCAAATAATCTATATTCTATTAGGAAGACACAAACAGTAAACAATAAATATAAAGTAAGTAAATTGTATTAAATATTAGGAAGTAATGCATATGATATGAAAAAGAAATATTAGAGCAGGATGTGGATCAAAAGCTCCAGGATGGGACAGATTAGATGAAATTTGAGTTAACAGCATCTAACTCAACTAGATAAGAAAAAAATCAAGATTCAAAATTATAAGATAATGAAATTTGAGGGCAATGTCAGTTTAAAAGACTACATTCCATTTACATATAATGCTTTGACATATATCTAAAGGAAATTATAGAAACATATTTATTAGGACAAATATTTCCCTTGTTTTAATATCCCATGTTACCCCAAATCAAGTAACCCTCCAAATCAATTTCAGTTCCAGTTTTTCATGGGCATTGAAATATCATCTTGAAATTTAAATTCTTGGGATGACCTGCCTTTATGTGTAAAATTGAGGGCTGAGTTAACAATTTTCTCTTTCTTTTATTATAACAAATTTTATTTTGACATATGATTCCTCTAAACATAATTCATGTAACTGAATGGCTCCAGAAATATTAATTGACTTCCTGGCTTTTAATAATATTTTTAAAAGAGCATCTCAAAATACACCATCTAAGTAAATTTTAGGTATCCTTAGAGAAGTGTGGCTTTGAAGAAAACACTCTTAGAATTTAAGAAACGAAAAACAACTATAAACATGAGGAGAAAAAAGTTTAGAAAACAAGTCTTGGTTGAGGTACCTGGACACAATTTTTTAGGACATTATTTTTACAGCAAATTTAGGTTTATAATGAAATTTGAAGGTTCAGAGACTTTTCCTTGACCTCCTGCCTCCCCAACACATGTAATCTCCCTGATTAGTAACATTACTCATCAGAGTGATATATATATTTATACATTTATTTATATATATTTATTTATATATATTGAAGAAGGCAGTGGCACCCCACTCCAGTACTCTTGCCTGGAAAATCCCATGGATGGAGGAGCCTGGTAGGCTGCAGTCCATGAGGTCGCTAAGAGTCAGACACGACTGAGCGACTTCACTTTCACTTTTCACTTTCATCCATTGGAGAAGGAAATGGCAACCCACTCCAGTGTTCTTCTGGAGAATCCCAGGGACGGGGGAGCCTGGTGGGCTGCCGTCTATGGGGTCGCACAGAGTCGGACACGACTGAAGCGACTTAGCAGCAGCAGCATTTATATATATATTTATAATATAAATATTTATAAATTTATATATATATATTTCTTTTTTAACCAAAAATGAGCCTTTACTGACATTATTAAGACATTATTTTTAAGACATTTTTAAGACATTATTTTTACAGCAAATTTAGGTTTATAATGGAATTTGAAGGTTCAGGGACTTTTCCTTGACCTCCTGCCTCCCCAACACATGTAATCTCCCTGATTATTAGCATTACTCATCAGAGTGATATATATATATATATATATATATTTATAATATAAACATTTATATATATATATGTTTCTTTTTTAACCAAAAATGAGCCTTTACTGACACATTGCAATTACCCAAAGTCCATAGTTTACCTTGGTTCACTCTTAGTATTGTATATTCATGTATGTTGGTATGTGTTAATCACTCAGTTGTGTCCAACTCTTTGTGACCCCATGGGCTGTAGCCCACCAGCTAGTCTGTTCATTGGAATTCTCCAGGCAAGAATATTGGAGTAGGTGACCATTCCCTTCTCCAGGGGATCTTCCTGACCCAGGGATCGAACCCTGGTCTCCTGCATTGCATCAGATTCTTTATCATCTAAGCCACCAAGAAATTGTATATTCATGGGTCTGAACAAATGAATAATGGCATGTATCCATCATTGTAACATTGAACAGAGAGTTGTCTCTGCACTTAAAATCCCTATTGCTTCACTCACTCACTTCCTTTTTCTACATCTTTTCACAGCTGATCTGTGTTTTGTCTCCACAGTTTTGCCTTTTTCAGAATGATAATGTAGTAGGAATCATACAGAAGCCATGTCAGATTGGGTTCTTTCACTTGGAAACAAGCATTTATGATTGCTCCATATTTTTTCATGGCTTAATAGCTCATTTCTTTTTAGCACTGAATAAAATTCCATTGTTAAATACCATGGTTTATTTACCTATTTACTACTGAAGGACATTTTGCTTGTTTCTAGAATTTGTCAATAAGGAATAAGGCTGCTATAAACATTTGTGTACCACCTGACCTGCCTCTTGAGAAACCTATATGCAGGTCAGGAAGCACTAGTTAGAGCTGGACATGGAACAACAGACTGGTTCCAAATAGGAAAAGGAGTATGTCAAGACTGTATATTGTCACCCTGCTTATTTAACTTATATACAGAATACATCATGAGAAATGCTGGGCTGGAAGAAGCACAGGCTGGAATCTAGATTGCCGGGAGAAATATCAATAACCTCAGATATGCAGATGACACCACCCTAATGGCAGAAAGTGAAGAGGAACTCAAAAGCCTCTTGATGAAAGTGAAAGAGGAGAGTGAAAAAGTTGGCTTAGAGTTCAACATTCAGAAAATGAAGATCATGGCATCTGGTCCCATCACTTCATGGCAAATAGATGGGGAAACAGTGGAAACAGTGTAAGACTTTATTTTGACCATAGTCAGGGCTATGGTTTTTCCTGTGGTCATGTATGGATGTGAGAGTTGGACTGTGAAGAAGGCTGAGCGCCAAAGAATTGATGCTTTTGAACTGTGGTGTTGGAGAAGACTCTTGAGAGTCCCTTGGACTGCAAGGAGATCCAACCAGTCCATTCTGAAGGAGATCAGCCCTGGGATTTCTTTGGAAGGAATGATGCTAAAGCTGAAACTCCAGTACTTTGGCCACCTCATGCGAAGAGTTGACTCATTGGAAAAGACTCTGATGCTGGGAGAGATTGGGGGCAGGAGGAGAAGGGGACGACAGAGGATGAGATGGCTGGATGGCATCACCGACTCAATGGATGTGAGTTGAGTGAACTCCAGGAGTTTGTGATAGACAGGGAGCCTGGCGTGCTGCAATTCATGGGTTTGCAGAGTCGGACACAACTGAGCAACTGAACTGAACTGAACTGACTGAAACATCTGTATGTGGGTTTTTGCATGAGCATAAGTAGTCAACTCTTTTGGTTAAATACCTGAGAGCATAATTGCGAGATTGTATGTTAAGAGTGTGTTTAGATTTATAAGAAACTGCCAAACTGTTTTCCAGGAAAGCTATATCATTTTTCATTCCCATCAGCAATGTATGAGAATTCCTGTTATTCCACTTTTTTGCCAGCATTTCGTGTTGTCAGTGTTCCAGATTTTGGTTGTGGTATTTCATTGTCTTAATTTGCATTTCCCTGCTGACATACATTTTAGAGCATCTTTCAATATGCTTGTCACCTGTTTATCTTCTTTGGTCAAGTGTCCTGTTAAGGTCTTTGGCCCACTTTTTTTTTCATTAGGCTGTTTGTTTTCTGATCAGTGAGTTTTAAGAGTTTTCTTATAAATTTTGGGTAACTGTTTTTTTTTTTTTTTTCACATATGCCTATTACAAGTATTTTTCAATATCTGTGGCTTGTCTTCTAATTCTCCTAATATTGTCTTTGCAGAACAAAATCTTTAAATTTTAATGAAGTCCAGCTTATTACTTATTTCATGGATTGTGCCTTTCATATTTTATCTGAAAAGGCATCACTATACCCAGGGTGATCTAGGCTTTTCCTATGATGTCTTCATATCATAGGATATGCCAGGGAAGCCTGGCGTGCTACAGTCCATGGCATCGCAAAAGAGCAGGACATAACTGAGCGACTGAATTGAACTGAACTGACGATATCTTCTAGGAGTTTCATAGTTTTGAGGTTTACATTTAGATATAAACCATTTCAAATTAATTTTATGACAGGTGTGAAGTCTGTATCTAGATTCTTTTTTTTTTTTTTTCTGTATGTGGATGTCCAGTTGTTTAGCATCATTTACTGAAGCAATTGTCTTTGCTTTATTGTACTGTCTTTGCTCCTTTAACAAAGATTAGTTAAATATATTTCTGTGGACCTATTTCAGGGTTCTATATTCTGTTCTAATAGTCTGTTTGCTTTTTTTGTCAGTATCACACTGTCTTTGTTGTTGTAGCTTTAGAGTAAGAAGAGAGGTCTGATCACATTTTCAAGAAGTGACTCAATTTCCCCAAACATTTGCAAAATTATATAAGGGCAGTCAAATATGTAATATGGAAAAAGAAAGGAAGAAATAAAATACAATTATGTGAATATTGAGTTAGAATAAAAGATTGTAAGTTGTTTTATGTAAGAAATAAGCATAGGCAAATAAAAGCCAAACATTTAAACAAGAGTAAATAAAAATAATAAACAGACAATAATTGTCAATAGTAACTATAAGTAAATAAAAATTTACAGTGTAGAACTGAGGGATACACTGGGAACAAACCTCAAGGTCAAGACTATTAATTCATTCACACATAATTTTTAGCAGCAGCAGCTGCTGCTGCTAAGTCGCTTCAGTCATGTCTGACTCTGTGCGACCCCATAGACGGCAGCCCACCAGGCTCCCCCGTCCCTGGGATTCTCCAGGCAAGAACACTGGAGTGGGTTGCCATTTCCTTCTCCAATGGATGAAAGTGAAAAGTGAAAGTGAAGCTGCTCAGTCGTGTCCGACCCTCAGCGACCCCATGGACTGCAGCCTACCAGGGACCTCCAGTCATAGGATTTTCCAGGCAAGAGTACTCGAGTGGGTTGCCATTGCCTTCTCCGTTTTAGCATCTATGACATGCCAAATAAAATTTTAGGTTCTAGGGATAATCAGGAAAGAGGAAGATTCCTTCCATTTACCAGAGGCTGAGTAACTCCATCCAGTTCAGCCTCCTATTGTTTTTTAGACTTCTGGTATCCACTGACTATGAATTTTTAGCAACAAACAACCTTATTGGCTACTCTTGGATAACACCTGACATTAAGTAAAAACAGTAGATCTTGGGAATGAAGTAAATATCATCCCACATTCATCTGGAACATTCAGATATAACCATCTTCAGGTCAGCATCTTTGAATGATAATCTAAGAAGTATTTGAAGTCACTGTCTGGATCAATAGAAGGTTGAGTGCATGCATGCTCAGTCCCTCCATCGTGTTGTACTCTTTGTAACCCTATGGACTGTTGCCCACTAGGCTCCTCTGTCCATGGGATTTTTCAGGCAAGAAAGCTGGAGTGGGTTGCCATTTCCTCCTCCAGGGGATCTTCCTGACCCAGGCACCAAACCCATGTCTCTTGTGTCTCCTACATTACAAGGTGTATTCTGTACTGCTGAGCAATTGGAGAAGCCCTGAAGGCTGAAATTTGCTGCCAAATGTACTCTCAGCTTCTTAAAAACAAAGGAGGCAAGAATACACAATGGATTAAAGACAATCTCTTTAACAAGTGGTGCTGGGAAATCTGGTCAACCACTTGTAAAAGAATGAAACTAGAACACTTTCTAACACCACACACAAAAATAAACTCAAAATGGATTAAAGATCTAAACGTAAGACCAGAAACTATAAAACTCCTAGAGGAGAACATAGGTAAAACACTCTCTGACATACATCACAGCAGGATCCTCTATGACCCACCTCCCAGAATATTGGAAATAAAAGCAAAAATAAACAAATGGGACCTAATTAAACTTAAAAGCTTCTGCACATCAAAGGAAACTATTAGCAAGGCGAAAAGACAGCCTTCAGAATGCGAGAAAAAATTGCAAATGAAGCAACTGACAAACAACTAATCTCAAAAATATACAAGCAACTCCTACAGCTCAACTCCAGAAAAATAAATGACCCAATCAAAAAATGGGCCAAAGAACTAAATAGACATTTCTCCAAAGAAGACATACAGATGGCTAACAAACACATGAAAAGATGTTCAACATCACTCATTATCAGAGAAATGCAAATCAAAACCACTATGAGGTACCATTTCACACCAGTCAGAATGGCTGCGATCCAAAAGTCTACAAGCAATAAATGCTGGAGAGGGTGTGGAGAAAAGGGAACCCTCTTACACTGTTGGTGGGAATGCAAACTAGTACAGCCACTATGGAGAACAGTGTGGAGATTCCTTAAAAAACTGGAAATAGAACTGCCTTATGATCCAGCAGTCCCACTGCTGGGCACACACACTGAGGAAACCAGAAGGGAAAGAGACACGTGTACCCCAATGTTCATCGCAGCACTGTTTATAATAGCCAGGACATGGAAGCAACCTAGATGTCCATCAGCAGATGAATGGATAAGAAAGCTATGGTACATATACACAATGGATTATTACTCAGCCATTAAAAAGAATACATTTGAATCAGTTCTAATGAGGTGGATGAAACTGGAGCCTATTATACAGAGTGAAGTAAGCCATAAAGAAAAACACCAATACAGTATACTAACGCATATATATGGAATTTAGAAAGATGGTAACAATAACCCTGTGTATGAGACAGCAAAAGAGACACTGATGTATAGAACAGTCTTATGGACTCTGTGGGAAAGGGAGAGGGTGGGATGATTTGGGAGAATGGCATTGAAACATGTATAATATCATGTATGAAACGAGTTGCCAGTCCAGGTTCGATGCACGATACTGGATGCTTGGGGCTGGTGCACTGGGATGACCCATAGGGATGGTATGGGGAGGGAGGAGGGAGGAGGGTTTAGGATGGGGAACACATGTATACCTGTGGCGGATTCATTTCAATATTTGGCAAAACTAATACAATTTTGTAAAGTTTAAAAAGAAAATAAAATTAAAAAAAATTGTTTTTATTCTTTTTATATGATTTTGTACCCAGCACTTCTCCAATTAAAATACCTACTTTTTATCAGAGATACTTGTATGGCTTATGGGGAATCACACATTGATCATATCATTGTATCTTTTAAACTATTGTATTATTTATTATTTCTTCGAAATGAGCAGCAAGAAATATTATGTCACATATGCCAGAGAGATAGAAGTAGGCTTACAATGTAATTTATACATTATCAAACTTAAATTATGTTAGATGAGTATATTTATTTTAAGATATATAGGTATTGCCAAAATTACTACTATTGTATTATGATGTTTATTAAGACCTACAGAAAAGAAATTTAAAAATCAACTTGGCAAGCAGAAAAATAAAATGGGATTCCCAACCAAAGAACTTTATTACTTGTACTTCTTAATTTCCCTAAATTATAATGAAAACATTTACTCTGATTTATTTCTTCATGAAGTTATTTATCATTTAAAATTAGCTTCCCTTTGGTTAGGTAGTTAAAAATAGGAAAAAATTAGTCCAAAATGGCAATGGCTAAAAGACAAAGGGAGAGAAAAAGCCCACAAAAAGAGAGCAAAGGAAAAATCCAAGGACCAGTGTGTGAACCTCAGGTGAAACAAACACACCCCATTCCTGATTGATGATGGAGCTGCTGCTGCTGCTGCTGCTGCTGCTAAGTCTCTTCAGTCGTGTCCGACTCTGTGCGACCCCAGAGATGGCAGCCCACCAGGCTCCCCCATCCCTCTGATTCTCCAGGCAAGAACACTGGAGTGGGTTGCCATTTCCTGCTCCAATGCATGAAAGTGAAAAATGAAAGTCAAGTTGCTCAGTTCTGTCCGACCCTTAGCGACCCCATGGACTGCCGCCTACAAGGCTCCTCTGTCCATGGGATTTTCCAGGCAAGAATACTGGAGTGGGGTGCCATTGCCTTCTCCGGATTGATGATGGAGGCTAACCCTAATTTGCATAGGACAGGCTGGGAAGTGGGAAGGAGACAAAAAGTATAAACAGAGGGAGCCAAGGAGGGTAAGTTCTCTCCTTTGGGATTGGCCTACCCTCATGCCTTGAGGATGTACTGTCCTTTGTTTATTCAATAAAACTCTGAGCTGTAACCTAGCTGTAACACTTGACTACCATTTCAAATCTTTGTTGAAGTGAGACTGCACTGAGGAAATTACACATGCTTCTGAAACTTTCAATGAATCAACTGATTCAATAGAATCTATTGAATCAGTTGATGATAATTTTGCTTCATGGTGTTTAATGCAATTTTTATTTTCCATCACCTCTATAATATTCGTTCAACTGCTAATTGACAATGCTAAAGGGCTTCCCTTTACTAGCTCAGCTGGTAAAGAATTTGCCTGCAATGCAGGAGATCCCAATTCAATTCCTGGGTTGGGAAGATTCCCTGGAGTAGAGCATGGCAGCCCATTCCAGTAGTCTTGCCTGGAGAAACCCCATGGACAGAGGAGCCTGGCGGGCTACAGTCAATGGGGGTCATGAAGAGTCAGACGTGACTAAGCAACTAAGAAACAGTTATGAATATTTTAGTCTTCATTGCTATAATTGATAATACTAATGTATTTACTTGCTTATTCTGACACTCAATGGGAAATTTTATTCTGCAAATTTTTCTTTGCATTATTATCTACCATTAATCTTTATTTTTCTGTCTAAACTAATCTATATCTCATTGAATATCATTGTTCAGCAATTTACTGAGCCTATCTTTCATGCTTCTGAAAAGTCTTATTCAGCTCATGATGTTTCCCTCTTTTTTTCAAATTTTTACACACGGCTCAGTGGTAAAAGAATCTGCCTGCCAATGCAGGAGATGCAGATTTAATCCCTGAGTTGGGAAGATTCCTCCAGAGGAGGAAATGGAAACCCACTCTCATATTCTTGTCTGGAGAATCCCATGGACAGAGAAACCTGGTTGGCTACAGTACATAGGATTGCAGAGTTGAACATAGCTGAGCAGGTACTCACACACACCATACATACAGTCATATTTAACACTTTACTGCTGTCTCTAAAACTTTGTAAGCATGAATTTGTCAAGTAAAATAAGTGAGACATTCTGTTTGCTTATTAACTGAGTACATTTTAGAGAACATTTACCATTTCTATAATTTTAGAGATCCTGTTTGCCTATTAGAAGCCAGGTTTCATCATATAAGAAAGATGTAAAACCATCCCATTGTGTGGAAACTTCTTAGGAAAGGAGTTCAATGGGATACAGCCTTTTTGTTTTTTCACATCCATTGGAAAACTTGCTTTTCTAAGTTCACTCAAGGCTCCAGCTAATAAACATACTAAATAATGATGTCTCCTGTCATATGGCATCATAACCTTTATAGGAAAAAAAAAAAGCTATAACTTCACACTTGTCAGCTGGTTCATAGCAGTTAGATATAGGAGAAATACTTCATCAGTTACAATATTGAAGCCAAATATATTTGTTTTCCCAGGCATATCAATTCAGTATTTTATCATTGTATCTTAATTTTCAATTAAACTATTAAAAATCAAATATGAAACAGAATTGTCAATAATTTTCTACATAACTTTTCATGATGAAATTAGGTTAGATGAAAAAAAAAGAAATTAGGTTAGATGGTAATAAATATCCATTACATGAATAATACATCTATAAAGCATTAAAAGTATTATAAAAACACTTTGTTTCCTCTGAATGTCATTTTTCTAACTTAAAGCAGTTCTAATTTTATTCACACCTATGCAAAGAGGCAAATTGTAAAAACTGAAAAGAAAATTAGTATATAACTGAATATTTTATTCTACAGTTTTCTGTCAAGATTATCATCCACATTTACTACATCCTGAAGTCAAATAAGTATTACATCTCTTAGAATGGATGGAAGTGAAATAACTTTGCCTTGTTCTTGGCAATGCTTACAGGAATGATATAGACTGAAATGCACAGTGTGTAATTGCCTTAGACCCTCACGATGATAAATATTTTGGATGATTTTCATGATGGTGGTAATGAGGACAATAGCAAAGATAATATTTTCTCTCTCCATAGTCCTTTTTGTCACATATATCATTATTACTCATTGAAGACCCATTTTGACAATATGATCTACCTTCTGTACAAAGTCCTCGACCAGCATTTATAAAAAAAAGGCATTGAAACATGTAAAATATCATGTATGAAACGAGTTGCCAGTCCAGGTTCGATGCAGGATACTGGATGCTTGGGGCTGGTGCACTGGGACGACCCAGAGGGATGGAATGGGGAGGGAGGAGGGAGGAGGGTTCAGGATGGGGAACACATGTATACCTGTGGCAGATTCATTTTGATATTTGGCAAAACTAATACAATTATGTAAAGTTTAAAAATAAAATAAAATTAAAAAAAAAAGAAAAGTAAAAAAAAAAAAGCTTAAAAATGTATTTTTGTTAGGTATTGAAAATCACTAGTTCAGACAAAATAGATAATGTTCATGTTTTTATCTTCAAGTATTTTTCCTACAACAAAAAGATGATAAAAAATAATCCCCAAGTATTAACTCACAAGATTTGACATATCAGACTATCTTAAACTCAAGTCAGCTCATAACAGCTACCTATGTCTACCTATGTCTGAGTTTACTGATAATACTGAAAATTTTTAAAGAGAGAAATTCTGCCCTAAAACAGTTTTATATGTCAGATGTACTTCAATTTATAAAATGACTCAAGCTTTACTTATCAGAATTGAATGCAAGAAGCTAAATTAACCTTTCTTCTACAAGCATTTTTAGTTGGGTATTTAATTTGTAACACAAACTATCGCTCTGCTGAATGCCATTTTTCAGTTTGTCCCTGACTTACAAAGATGTTTATTTCTTGTTTCCTCTCTTGTTTTCCAGTTTGAACAAATTCTGCATCCAGAATGAAATCAGGCATTTTTCCATGATCATACTTATCATTTCTTACCACATTTTTCATGATTATTTTGAAAATTTAATTGGAGGGCAAAATTCAATTTCTTACTACCCTTAAAAAGAAACAGCCTGTTTTCCAAGGACAGTCTATCATTATTTTAATTACAAACCCTTTTCTTTGAAAGTTAAAACGATTGTAGCCTGACATCATCATTTATTTAAACACATTAACTCATTAGAGCAAAAATGCAATAGTTGCCTTAAGTCTGCACTACAAATTACGAGTTTAATGTGCTTTTAATCATTCACAATGGATTCTTTGATGAACTAACATTGCTAAATACTTGGCATTTCATGTGCACATCATTAACAAGATGGAAAAATTGAAGCCTAATTCCATTTTATAGGTTCATCGGTTATTGCCAAGCAACTTCCACCAAACAAGCTTGACTTAAAGTTAGAATTCTTGTTAGTTGTCACAAGAAAAAAATAGATATTCAAATTATAAGGAAGTGAGTTTAGATAAGTCTAGATTAAAATGATTTGATCAATGTGTCCTGTACCCCCAAATTAATTTTATTATAGATAAAGATTCTTTTTCCTTGAAATGGAATGTTCTCTTCATCAGTCAACATGCTGACTGTATTCTCTACCATGTGATGTGGTTTTACTTAGCTTTGTGTTTGCCACTCATACAACATTTGGTTATGACAATATAGCCTAATGACTTTCTTAAGACTTAAAGTCAAACAAATATTGAGCAAATTCAAATTAACTTCTTTCCCTTGTCCTTTTGGCTTTATCCCTGTCCATTCTCTTGGAGTTGACAATATAATCAGAATAGTGAGTAGTCACAGCTGGCCTCTTGTTTCATTTATCTGTGATTTAATTATTCCACAAATAATTATAGACCATTCAGTGTGTTTCAGGCATTGAGATGGATTTGGGAGACACAAAAATGAAAGGACAGTCTTTATTCTCTCTACAGATCAAATTCCACTGGAGAATCATACTTTTAAACATACAAAATAAATTGTATAACTTCCAACTTCAAGAATCTTCTGTAGCCCAAGGAGAGGTATCCTGATCCTTTAGTTAGAACATAAAAAGCATCTACTTATAAGGGTATACCTTCGAATGTGAACTTATGACTATGGCACAGTGAGGGAGCCTTCTCCAGGCTGTGACAGTGGGATGAATCTACTAGCTTTTAGTTTCTGTATTCCATAAACGATGAAAAACTGTCATGAAGCTGAGGGATTTTCATATGCAACTTATGAGCCAAGAAATATCAATTAAGGACTTTAGTAGTCAATTCTAAACATCTACAAAACTAGAAAAAGTTACTGACTAACATAATATGAATAATTATATATAGTAAAACAGTAGATTAAGTGTGTAAAATAACTTCATAAACTGTAAAAGCTGAAAAAGAATTATCATTTTATTACTACGTCTTAATTCTTTTCTTATTATGGCTTGTCTGCAGGAGTCCTCGCCCCAGTGAAGAGGTGATGTCCTTGTACATAATAGACTCTCCATAAAGATGTCTTAACTGACAAAAATTACCCTTGTTCATCTTATTTGTTCAGTTCAGTTCAGTTCAGTTGCTCAGTCGTGTCCGACTCTTTGCGACCCCATGAATCCCAGCACGCCAGGCCTCCCTGTCCATCACCAACTCCTGGAGTTCACTCAGACTCACGTCCATCGAGTCAGTGATGCTATCCAGCCATCTCATCCTCTGTCATCCCCTTCTCCTCCTGCCCCCAATCCCTCCCACATCAGAGTCTTTTCCAGTGAGTCAACTCTTCACATGAGGTGGCCAAAGTACTGGAGTTTCAGCTTTAGCATCATTCCTTCCAAAGAAATCCCAGGGCTGATCTCCTTCAGAATGGACTGGTTGGATCTCCTAGCAGTCCAAGGGACTCTCAAGAGTCTTCTCCAACACCACAGTTCAAAAGCATCAATTCTTTGGCACTCAGCCTTCTTCACAGTCCAACTCTCACATCCATACATGACCATAGGAAAAACCATAGCTTTGACTAGATGGACCTTTGTTGGAAAAGTAATGTCTCTGCTTTTGAATATGCTATCTAGGTTGCTCATAACTTTCCTTCCAAGGAGTAAGCGTCTTTTGATTTCATGGCTGCAGTCACCATCTGCAGTGATTTTGGAGCCCAGAAAAATAGTCAGCCACTGTTTCCATTGTTTCCCCATCTATTTCCCTTGAAGTGATGGGACCTGATGCCATGATCTTCGTTTTCTGAATGTTGAGCTTTAAGCCAACTTTTTCACTCTCCACTTTCACTTTCATCAAGAGGCTTTTTAGTTCCTCTTCACTTTCTGCCATAAGGGTGGTGTCATCTGCATATCTGAGGTTATTGATATTTCTCCCAGCGATCTTGATTCCAGCTTGTGCTTCTTCCAGCCCAGTGTTTCTCATGGTGTACTCTGCATAGAAGTTAAATAAGCAGGGTGACAATATACAGCCTTGACGTACTCCTTTTTCTATTTGGAACCAGTCTGTTGTTCCATGTCCAGTTCTAACTGTTGCTTCCTGACCTGCATACAGAGTTCTCAAGAGGCAGGTCAGGTGGTCTGGTATTCCCATCTCTTTCAGAATTTTCCACAGTTTATTGTGATTCACAATAAACTTATTTTATTATTAATTATTATTATTAATTAATTATTATTATTACTTATCCATCTTATTTGTGCGTTCTTTTTTCTTTTTTCTTAGTTCAGTGGCTAAGTCATGTCTGACTTTTTGTGACCCCATGGACTGCAGCACACCAGGCTTCCCTGTCCTTCGCTATCTCCTAGAGTTTGCTCAAACTCACATCCATTGAGTCAATAATACCATCCAACCATCTCATTCTCTGTATTCCTACTTCTTACTTTTTTCCATATAGCCCAAATGTCCAAATTTTGAGGATTATGTCCAGCGATCTTCCTATAATGGCCATAACTTGAAAATTGAATTCTACTGCTAAAGAAGTGCATAATTTAAACTAAAGTGCAAATACTAGATCAAACAGAACCTTACCTTTGAATCAGTATCATATAGGTACTAGTGTCTTACCCTATTCACTTATTTACTTTGCCCAAGTGTCTCTCATCTGGGAATTGCATTATCCATTTTAACCTCTTTGACAGTTATCTACTTGCTTGGTGACTGTACCCTCATGCTTCATGACTGTTTGTATAATTGAAATCCATGGTATATTTTATCTCTAATATCTATATATACCTTTTCATTTGCTTGCTCAGAAGCTAAAAAGCACTCTTTCCTTCTTTCGTGTCTATTCACCTTCCTGTTTCTAGCCTCAGATCATTAATCCTCTTCTACCTGATTCCATCCACAGCCACAAGGTTTGCAGAAATTCTTGGACTGATTTCTCAAACTCCAACCACCCTCAAATTCAAATTGTATGCTCTCATTGGATACATTGTATAATAAGTTTAAAGTTTACCATTTTCCCAAAAATAAGTGTTTATATATAGTTTAATAAATATTATGGGGAAAGAATAAGCTTGTCTAAAATTCATGGGAAAATAGAAACATTTGTTTTCGTGATACATGTGTATGTTTTGAACAATATGCAAAATATGGATTACATACAATTTGTGTTTCAAAAATAATTTATGTACTCAAATGTGCCTTAATAGTCCTTGCTAAACATTCATCAACACTGTATGATCCCAGTGAAATATTTCTCAGGCTTTCATGGAGATCTGAGTGAAGTAGAAAGAGTCAAATAACCCCCCCCATATGTTTTGTATCGTGTTGCTCTGTCTTGTCAAGTGCACTGTGAATATGTATGTATCATCTTTGTGTGAAGCTATGGAATAAGTTTCTGGTACTTTAGTCAAGAAAATGGGTGCTTAATACTATTGCTTAAGGAAGAAACACAAAATTGCTGATATTTTGTCTTAAAGATCTAAGCAGATATTGTAACAGATTATCATTCTCTTTGAATATGCTTGATGGCTTTCAAATACCAGTTTTTCTTTCATGGCCATTATCAAAAGTGTACTTTATGTCATAAGATGTTTGCTTTGAAGATGTCTGGCCACAATGTGCCAGAATCAACTGGTAAGCTGAAAAATGAGTCACAGCCAAAGACTATCAACAAAGAAACCCAGATACTAAGAGGGTAAAATCTTTTTGCTATGTCATCTAAGCAACTGATAAGTGTTGAGGATAAAAAAAGCACTCAGTTTTGTTATCTGGGTCTGTGATATCTTTATTAAATAAATAATTGTTTTGTTTAGAGAAACATAAGATCTTCTGTCTCAGGGGACTTGGACTCAAGAGGCTTAATATCTGCCTATTTTTCATGGAATTTTATTTTATTTTATTTTTACTTTTATTTTATTTTTTAACTTTGCAACATTGTATTGGTTTTGCCATATATCAAAATGAATCCGCCACAGGTATACATGTGTTCCCGATCCTGAACCCTCCTCCCTCCTCCCTCCCTATACCATCCCTCTGGGTCATCACAGTGCACCAGCCGCAAACATCCAGTATCGTGCATCAAACCTGGACTGGTGACTTGTTTCATATATGATATTACACATGTTTCAATGCCATTCTCCCAAATCATCCCACCCTCTCCCTCTCCCACAGAGTCCAAAAGACTGTTCTATACATCAGTGTCTCTTTTGCTGTCTCGTATACAGGAATTTTAAATTAATAACCAGTCCACAAGGTAGTTTCTATTGGTACACTTTCTCTGTGTAACACATCATCCCCCCAAACTTTATAACATAAAACAACCTTTTATTTATCTCAAGATTCTGTGGATCAGAAATTTAGGCTGTGCGAGAGTAGGACTGACATGTATATGCTGCTACTACTATTACTACTACTAAGTCGCTTCAGTCGTGTCCGACTCTGTGCGACCCCATAGACGGCAGCCCACCAGGCTCCCCCGTCCCTGGGATTCTCCAGGCAAGAACACTGGAGTGGGTTGCCATTGCCTTCTCCAATGCAGGAAAGTGAAAAGTGAAAGTGAAGTTGTGTCCCACCCTCAGGGACCCCATGGACTGCAGCCTTCCAGGCTCCTCTGTCCATGGGATTTTCCAGGCAAGAGTACTGGACTGGGGTGCCATTGCCTTCTCTGATATATATGCTACCACATGTAAAATAGATAGCTGGTGGGAACTTGCTGTATAGCACAGGGAGCTCACCTTGGTGATATGTGATGCCCTAGAGGAGTGTGATGGAGAGTGGGTGAGAGGGAGGTTCAAGAAGGTGGCTATGTATGTATAAAGATAGCTGGTTCACTTTGTTGTACAGCAGAAACTAGTACAACATTGTATAGCAATTATATTCCAACAAAAAAAGAAAAATTTGGGCTGGACTCAGGTGGTGAATTTTTCCTCTAAACTTGGCCTGAATCATGTGCCATGGTCAGCCAGCTGACAAGTTGACTGGGACAGGTGGTTCTGGGGTATCTACACTGGAACAACTCTGTTCTTTCTGTGGTCCCTCCTGTCTCAGCAGACTTATCTGAATATGTTCATATGGTACACAGAGGGTTCTAAAAGCTTCACAAGAAATGTTTGCAGTAACATATGTCTTTCAGGCTTCACATACTAAATAACATCTCATTGTTCAAAGCAAGTCACATGGCCAATGTGTCACATGGCCAAGCAAGAGACCACACAAAGTTACTCAATGAAGGGGTGTGGACATGGAGAAGAATTTGGGGGTGTTTTGCATCTTACCACATACTACATGAAGAATGCTTACTTTGGAAGCAAACTAAAATAGTCAGCTGTATCTTGCCGGTTTTTTTCCTGGTTAAGCAGTCAATTAAAATCTGGCTCTGATAGGTCTTACTTGTCCCAGAAGACTATGACTGGATGTTGATAATAGTTGTGAATTTTTACAAGTAAAGACAAGTAAGCTCCCTGTTCAGTACATCAGTTTCCAGTTTAGAAAATAAGGATACTGGATTTAATGGCCCCTACAGAAGCGGAGAAGGCAATGGCAACCTACTCCAGTACTCTTGCTTGGAAAATCCCATGTACTGAGGAGCCTGGTGGGCTGCAGTCCACGGGGTCGCTAAGAGTCGGACATGACTGAGTGACTTCACTTTCGCTTTTCACTTTCATGCACTGGAGAAGGAAATGGCAACCCACTCCAGAGTTCTTGCCTGGAGAATCCCAGGGACAGGGGAGCCTGGTGGGTTGCTGTCTGTGGGGTCGCACAGAGTTGGACATGACTGAAGTGACTTAGCAGCAGCAGCAGCACAGATGCTTAAAGTTCTGATATTTTTTATTCCATTAATTATTTCATAAATACTTCCCATAAGTAAAAACTCTTCTATACAAAATGGGACACTACAAATAAATATAAACACTGGATATTGAATGAAAAAAATTTCAATCTAATCTTAGTCATAATAATTACCTATTAGAATGCTGTTTTGTATATATATAGGGGCTTCCCTAGTAGTTCAGACGATAAAGCGTCTGCCTGCAATGCAGGAGACCTAGTTTCGATCCCTGGGTCAGGAAGATCCCCTGGAGAAGGAAATGGCAACCCACTCCAGTATTCTTGCCTGGAGAATTTCATGGACTGTAGCCTACCAGGCTCCAGGCTACAGTCCATGGGATCGCAAAGAGTCGGACATGACTGAGCAACTTCACATCATCACATATATAAATATATATATATTATCATTTAAGACTCATGAAAATCCTGCCAACTAATATTTATTTTTGATATCGGGAAAAAGGAACAGGAGCAAGTAATATACTTGAAATCACCTGTGTACTGAATGATCTTGGCTATCATGTGGGCCCACAGTTTTTATTCATTGTATTTTCTCTCAGCCCATTGAATGAAACAAAACGTATCAAAGATAGGAAAAGTCCAAGTGCTCAGCATTTCATGCACCTCAGAGAAAAGATAAGGGAGAATGAGTTTGGAAAGTTTTGATATGCAACTTTAATGATGAGATAGGCTTTGAAGAGACTACTGCAGTTTAGAGAACTGAGATGACCTGTCTCATGCAGGAGTAATAAAAGAAGATATTTGACTTTAGCAAGAATTTTGCTGTAGGAAATAGTGGCATTTTCATCTAAACAGATAGCTTGAGGGAATACTGTACTTTCATCTAAACAATGGCTTGAATAGTTGGAACTTATTTTTGTCCAAGAGGCAGTGGGGATACATAGAATGTTTTTAATAGGGAAGTTATATTATAAAATGTGTTGATTAATTTGGCATGACTACCTTTGAAGCCAGGAACTAGTCTGAAAGTCATTAAAATATCTGGGGAAAGCATTTCTCAAAATATGTTTCACAGAACACTAGTTCTTAGAGGTTATAAGAGCTACTATTAGAAAAAGGTGCTGCGTTGAAATAAGACTGGGAATTTTGAATTGAACAAGTTAAAGAAGTTTTTTTATTGGAAGAAATCTCTGCTAATAAGCATTTTATATCTCTACAATGGAGTAAAGCAAGTGGGATTTCTGAAATATATTTAATCACAGAAAATCTTTCCTTTGAAGAGACTCTCAAAGGACCAATGTCCTTAGAATGCTCTTGAAAATGCTAGTTTAATTGTAACTGATGGACAACATAAGCTTAAGTCAGTACCAGAGAGGCCTAGCCCTCTCTAGAGTTGAGAAATCATCTTGCAAAAAGTAGGTATCCAAGGCCCATTAATATATATATATATATATTTTTTTTAATCTGGTTTTGAAGGTGGATAATGATGAAGGTAATAATGGAAATAAGCAAAAAAAGTCTGGAATCATGAATAATATTTTATTACTCTGTTATGATCTGTTGAGTAAGGATACCACAAGAGTCTTATCAAGCATATTTGTTTAATACTAATACATAAAAATACGATGTGCATTCAGTATTCTTCATGCCAGTCAGTGTTTCAGAATCCCTTAGGCTCTCAAGCTTGAGGTGATGAGGTGAGATAATAGTGTTAGAGAATTTGCATCATGGTTCTAACTTAAAATCATGGAAAAAGAAATGGTAAATATGGAATTTTACAGGCTGTCACATCAATTTGCCATTCTACATCTTATAAACACTCTTCAGCCTGAAAAAAGCAAATATTTAGAAGGAAGAATTCTCTGTCTTATTGCTATAATGTGAGAATCAGAGGATAAAATGACAGTTCTATTGTCTTATAACTGGAAATAAAGTAACTTTAAAAAATTAACTAATTGAATAAGTAAGTTAGTATCTAGACATTTACCGTGAGCACCATGACTTTAGGGCAAGGTCAGTTCATTTTTATCTCATGGAAAACATCTCAGGGATAAATATCAAGGGAGGAAAAAAAAAGTGATAATTCAGGTATCTTTTTCTGATAAACCAATCAAAAGTGCCCCTGAAATTCTGATATGTTCAGTTTTTCAGCCCTCTAAATCTTGCCTGAAGTTGTATTTCTTTCTTTTTCCATGGATCGCATTAATGACAACAGACAACTTGTCATAAAAGATTTTCTTGCTGTCTTTTGGTGCATCTAATGTAGAGACATATGCACTAATCAGTGTCATAGTTTGAATTCCCTTCAGCCTCAGTTTTAATGTCTTAAGCCTGAGGCTTACCATATGGTTCAAAAATAAGTCTTTTCACCATCTAAAAGGTCACAGTCTATTTTAAGTTACATTTTAAAAACTGCTTTGAGCCTATGATTTTTGAGTACCTGGGTGACTTTCAGAAATGAAAATCTTTGCTGAAAAATAATGTGACTTGTTTACTGAGAAAAAGAGCAAGAAAATGTATTCAAATTCATTTCAATAGCTGGGAAAAACATATCTTAAAAGTGATAGAATCTTATAATTTGTGGATATGATTTTAACCATTTTCACAGTGATGAGAAACAATCAAAATTATCAGATGATTTTTATCACCAATAATCAATCAAGAAATACTCATGCAAGCTACATGTTTAAAGCTCTATTTCTAAACTGGAACTACTAAAACTGTGTATTATTTAGAATTGTATTACTATATTCACATTTCAATGTAAAATCTTGGCATATTAGAAAAGAAGCATCTATTTTTGTATTCTGAGTACCATTTATTTAACTAAAAAGGCACTGAAATTAATAAAATGACTATTCTCAGTCTCAAGTTACTTTTGTTTCAAGAATTTAAAAGAAAATGAAACATTTTTATAAAATTTATTATGTTCAAGGTCTAAAATGCAAAAGTACTTCACTAAATGCCCAACTTGTGTTCCAGACCTGAGGACCCCTTTTTTTTTGGCTGTTATTTCAGATACCCCTAATCTTTGAGTCACTCTGAACTAAAGCAATCAGAAGACACACTATCTCAAATCTGATTGGTATGATTGACACAAAAATTTTACCCTGGTTGCCTACAAATCTGCAGCTTAATTCCTACTGCCTTTTCTCCTCATTACTTTCTTGATTCTGACTTATACTCAGTTCTCCTTGCAAAAACCTCACCCTTACGCACAGCTAAGGCAGAGAACCTGATCATCCATCTGTATCTTGCCACCCTCAATCCAATATGAGCTGATTGTTAGACACCTAAGACTGTCCCAGTAAATTCTAAATCCTAAGCTATCTGCCCAAATGCTAAGTTTTCTCCCTTTCCCACTCAAACTTCTTGGATGTCTTGCTTTCTATTAGTCCATTGCTATACTGCTACCATGTATATTGGCCAAATCTGAAAACAGACCAAACTCCAATACAAAGATGCCTTTAAGAATACATTTTCAGAGTATTTTTTAATACTCTGAATATGTAAATGTATTTTTTTTAATAAATATGTTTTCAAAGGTGGATATAAAGGTGTTCCTTCTCATGGGACGTGAATAAGATTAATAGACTTGTCAATATACTTGTTTATTTAAAGCAAGTCAGGCCAAGATCTATATGCCCCTTCAGAAAAGTAGGTCACTGGAGTGGTGTAAAGAGAGTATATTCAGTCTGCAAAAGCTCTACTAAAAGATTTCTTGGTCAAAAACTCATCCTTGTCTTTTGTTGTTTAAATAATAAGGGAAACAACCAATCATCAGCATTCCAAATGAGTTAATAGACCTTGGTAACTGGATGGCCTAATTAACTCAATATCCTAAACCAACAATCATTTATCTTCTCAGTCATCCAACAAACACACACATATACACACATAGATAAAAAAAAAAAAACTTTGTATTTTCAACCAACAAAGTATAGTCTAGTTTCCACATGGAAAATGACTCTGGGTGTTGTTTTATAAATACTTTTACTAAAGTATCATATATTTATGGAAAGCCATATGAATTATAAAAAAGTAGTCTTAAGAATTATTGCAAAATAAAAATATCTGATTATTTGCAGCAAGAGCAATATTAAAATAACCCCAGAAGCTTTCCCTACAACCTCTCCTAACCATATCCTCCTTTTCCCCAAAGGGAATCTCACCCTGCTTCCTACTATAATGGATTGATTTTGCCTGTTTTTGAATAGTATATAAATGGAATCATGCTAAATCACTTCAGTCGTGTCCGACTCTGTGCGACCCCATAGACGGCAGCCCACCAGGCTCCCCCATCCCTGGGATTCTCCAGGCAAGAACACTGGAGTGGGTTGCCATTTCCTTCTCCAGTGCATGAAAGTGAAAAGTGAAAGTGAAGTCGCTCAGTCATGTCCGACCCTCAGCGATCCCATGGACTGCAGCCCTCCAGGCTCCTCCATCCATGGGATTTTCCAGGCAAGAGTGCTGGAGTGGGGTGCCATTGCCTTCTCCGAAGTGGAATCACAGGGTATGTTTTAGTGTGTGTGTGTGTTTTATTTGGCTTAACATTGTATCTGTAAGATTCATGCACATTGTTTCATGCAGCAGAAATTTGCACATTTTCATTGTTGTATTCTATTGTATAAATAAAATTATAGTTTATCTATTATAGTGAACACTAGAATAGATAAACAATGAAAATGTGCAAACTTCTGCTGCATGAAACAATGTGCATGAATCTTACAGTTACAATATTAAGCCAAATAAAACACATGCACACTAATACATACCAGGGACAGGAGAGCCTGGTGGGCTGCCGTCTATGGGGTCACACAGAGTCATACACGACTGAAGTGACTTAGCAGCAGCAGCAGCAGTGTTCACAAACTATTTGGTTGTTTGTGGATGTAACCATTTAACTAAATGGTTATGAAGATTCTATGCATTTATTTTGGTCCACATATTCTTAAACTTCTATTGGGTTTGTACTTAGGAATGGTATTTCTAGGCCATAGAACTTGTATTTTTTTAACTTTAAAATAATGCCAAATAGTATTGGCATGATATTTAAAGAGCTTGTCAATTTGAAACTCATGTCACTAGTTTGTGAGAGTTCCAGTTGCTCCATATTTTCCTTAACACTTGGATTTTTCATTCTGTTTCATTTGAACAATTCTGAGGGAAGTGTAGATGATAATATTGTAATTATAATTTTCTTTTGCCTGACAGCTAAAAATAATCTCTTCATATGTTTTTTTGTGTGTAAACATGTAGATTTCTCTTTATATAGAGTGTTAAAGTTTGTTGTACTATTTTCCCGTTGGGTTGTCTATTCTGCCTTTGAGTTCTCTTTATGTTCTGGATTTGAGTCCTTGGTTATATATATAAAAGTCCTTGATGATATCTACTCTTTTGTCTTTCATTCTCTTAATTGTGTTTATTATTGGAGGGTTATTGCTTTAATCAATCAAATTTAACAGTTGTTTACAAGTCATAATTTTTATGACCTGTTGAGGAAATATTTTTTCTTTATCATGAATATATTATTTTACATCATCTTTTGGAAATTTGTTGTATGTAATCATTTAAATGATGTGAAGTAGAAGTTGAGATACATTTTTTTAATATTATTTAACTATTTCATCATCTTTTTGAAACAATATTCTTTCCATTCCCTCTGGAGTTGTGTCTTAGTCATAAACCAAGAATCCACATATATGTGGGTCTCTCTGGACCCTCAACTCTGTTCTATTTGCCACTCTTTGTAATAATATCATGCTTATTATTTACTCTTGTGATCATTTTGATATTTGATCAAGCAAATCTTCTTAATCTACCCTTCTCTAAGATTCTTCTGAGAACTTTTGGCATTTTAAATATATTTATAAGTAACTTGCCACTTTCTCTGGAAAAAAAGAAAAAGAATTTTGAGTGATAATGGAAAATCTATTGGTCAATTTAGGGAGAATTAATTTCTTTAAGTTATCAGTCCTTTCTGTTTACTTACATGGTATCTTTCTCACTTAATTTAGGTTTTCTTTGATTTTCTTTCTTACGTTACCCACTCAGTTTGTTTCTCTTCTGACTTATATGGGCTATAACAACCAATATTATGATGGATAGAATTGCAAAAGTGGTCACTTTTGTCTTATGATGACAGAGGAAACCTTTCAAAATTTTACCATTAATTATGATGCTTTTTATTGTTATTATTTTTAAATGTCCTTTTTTCAGATTAAGAAAAAAGTTTTATTTTCTTGATTTCTGAATTTTTATTACACTGATGATGATAGTTGTTAAATTTTATCAAATGATTTTACAAGAATATCTTTTAAAAAACATTTATTCTTCTTTGTTCAGTTGTACCCTTAGTTATTTTTTATTTTTTTTAATTTTATTTTATTTTTAAACTTTACATAATTGTATTAGTTTTGCCAAATATCAAAATGAATCCACCACAGGTATACATGTGTTCAAAGTTTCACAACAATAAATATTCTCTTACAGCACAATTTTTAGTAATCCCTTTTTATCCATAGCATATAAGTTTTTATCCTTCAGCCAGAAGTATCTGAACCTACCCTTTGTCTTATACTTAGTTATTATATTCTTTTCAGAATGCTATGTGAAGCTGGTAACATACTTTAATTTTTATTTCACAATAGACTTTTAAACTGCAATAAAAGATAGATATGCAACTATTATTTCCAGATCTAATATTAGAACTTGGTTTAGGAAAGATAAATCTATAAAATAGAAGATAGAACAGCTTATTGCTTTAACATGAAGGGGATGATGAACTCAACATGAAAATATTCTAAGCATAAAACATTTTAAAAGGGTTCCAAATCAAATTTTGTTCTTGTTTCATAAATGTTTATGTAATATGTAAGCTACATAAGCACTTTTTTTTAAATTTTCCCTTGACTAATCTGCAAAAGAACCATAAAATTACACTTAATATCCAAATTTAAGTCTAAAAGCACTTGAGGTAAACTATTACTTTTCATAGAGAACCTTTAAGATTTTAAACATTTTATATAAAAGACTTAAAAACATATGAGTGATATATTCATCTTTATATTTCTGTTAATAATAAATTGTTTATATAATTCACAATACTCATCCTTGCCCGTGTACCATGAAATGCTTCAATTTTGTCCTTTTTAGATTAGCATTTATTTCTCAATATTCTGGTCACTTTTGCCATTACTTCATAGATGACTGCACAGCAGAAATGCTGAATAAACAAATTTACCTGGCTTCTACCTGAACTACAAACAATATTCTTGCATTATTTTACATTCTGTCTTAAATATAAATCTCTAAATACAATTTCCATCTTTCAACCAAGATATAGAAGGATAAAGTTGGTAATTTATAACTCCTGCTATGGAAGAATATTATAGCTTTCTAAGCTTTGTAAAATCTTAGAGGTGGTCCCCAAGTGCAAATATCACAGTGATTTATAATATAATGTAAGTTACTTGTCTTTTTACAGGGGATTAAATAAGAAGAGAATGATTTTCTACTATTGCATTTAATTGAGATTTATAAAAAGTGAAACTCAGCTGTCAGATGCTACTTGGTACAATGCATAATGAGTGAAACCATTATTATTTTTAGGTACTTGCTTCAAAGAATTTTTTGTTCTGTGAGATGCAAGACTTTTACTATATGATCACATTTTGTGATGGATACACTTTCTAAAACAAGGCAATAAAAGCTTAGGAAATCAACTACACATTTTTCCTCAAAAAGATAAAATAAAAGTCATGGTGATGAGTGATCATGTAGTTATGATTATGGCCATCTACACTGGAATTTTCTCTAATCTACCCCTCAGGATCAAAAGGCCTATCTACCAGTCACTTAATGTGCTACGTTTCGAGCCTCTTAAGAGTAAAATGCTAACTAGTTTCTAGATATGATTGAGGAATATATTACACAAAGACATACAGAGCACTGCTCATGGGCTTTTGACCACAGTCTAGTAAATTCTCCATGTGATACACAAACTGTTGAGATGATTCTTTGGTTTCCTGGATAGATGAATAACATGCAGCTGTTTTTAACTCCACAGTGTCAGCCAAAGTATTTTAAATTATTCCCAAGGGAACTACTGGCAGTATGACTTTCTTAGATTTTAGTTTGGTTCTATGACTGAAGACTTTAAAGGGAAACTTCTACTAAAAAATAACTTTTCCAGAATTGAATTAGCACTATGCCAGCATTTATTTTTACTGAGTCTCTACATAGTATGCTTTAGCTTGTTTGTTTCTTTTTTTTTTTTTTTTGACAAAGCAATTTGTACTCTATAACTTCTAGATATACTTTTGATTAGTCTTATTCATATGAGCTATTTTTATTTATATTCAAATAAGTGATTTAGATATACACATGAATACATATGTTAGAGGAAACACACTGACTGAAACCGCCCACCCCGGCCAGGCACCATAGGAACCATTTGCATGAGTTGTTTTATGACAGGAGGTCCTGGTAAGGAATATAGAACTAATAAGCCACCACCGACCGGAAGAGTTCGGGGAAGGTCAAAAGGAGACACCACATGTCTGACCACCTCCCAGAATCCTTCTCGCTGGCATCCATCTTGGCTGAACAAGTCATGCACCACCAGGGAGGACTCTGAGTCAGGATGATTGGCTAAAGACAACCCAGGAACTAATTCCATCACCAGAAAACCGGAGACTGCCAGCCACGTGGCAGAGAAGTTCTCCTGGGTTCCTTTACCCTACTGCTCTCTGCCCTTTCCCAGTATAATCTCTTGCTTTGTCAGCACATGTGTCTCCTCGGACAGTTTATTTCTGAGTATTAGACAAGAGCCCAGTTTTGGGCTCTGAAAGGGGTCTCCCTTCCTGCAACACATACATTAGCGATCTTCTGTTTCTTTCAACTGTTTGGAATAGAGTTGTCCCATTTTTGGCTTCTCTTAATGTTTAGGATCATCCTACTCAATATTAATGAGAGGCACGAACTGAGTGTAGCTATTTACATTTCCACCAGCAAGTTATGAGAATTCCAGTTGTTCCATGTCATTTGTAGCACTTGGTACAGTATGTTGATGTAAAATGATGAAACTGCCAGTTATTTTACCGGTAAAACTTGTTTATTTGGGAACATCAAAGAATTCCAACTTGAAACATGTAACCCATGGTAAACCACAGGCAAGTCCAGGGAACAAAGGAGCTGAAAGTTTCTTTTATAAAGAAGAAGGGGGAATTGGGAGGGGCTGTTGTAAACAAAGAGTTCATTGGAATCCTGGGAATTGGAAGTGTGTGGTGGTTTTAATCAGCTGACTTGTGACAGTCTCTCACCTCCCTCTGCTGGGGTAGTAGAATAGTGACCTTCCTGTTGGAGATGCAAGGTATGTCTCTTCCAATTGGGTCTGTGACTATGAGTTATAGTGTGAGAGAGCATTTCCTCCTGGCCTCCCAATTCTTTTTAAAATGAGGGTTCTGTTTATTAATTTTTACAAGTGTTTCTAACTTAATACAGCTTGATGAATTTGTTTTGTCACTTCTAGGTTACAATCTGGAGAAGGCAATGGCACCCCACTCCAGTACTCTTGCCTGGAAAATCCCATGGGCGGAGGAGCCTGGTAGGCTGCAGTCCATGGGGTCGCACAGAGTCCGACATGACTGAGCGACTTCACTTTCACTCTTCACTTTCATGCATTGGAGAAGGAAATGGCAACCCACTCCAGTGTTCTTGCCTGGAGAATCCCAGGGACCGGGGAGCCTGGTGGGCTGCCGTCTATGGGGTCGCACAGAGTCGGACACGACTGAAGCGACTTAGCAGCAGTAGCAGCAGCAGGTTACAATCTGCAGTTTTTAAATGATTGATGATGTTGAGCAACATTTTGCATTTTTTAAATCTTAATTTGGATACTCCACTGTCATTTATTTTGTTTGTATTTTTCTTATTGATTTATAAGTACTCTTGATGCAAGGCTTTTTTTTTTTTTTTTTAAAATAGGATATATACAGTGAAAATACTTTCCTGAAGTCTGTGACTTCCCTTTGCACTCTCTTAATGGTGTCTTAATAGGCCTTCATAGAATTTGTGTTAATTTATTAATGTATGTTTTATTGGTTGTGCTTATTGTGTCATAGTGAGGAAATATCTGCATATATATGAGCTATTTTCCTATATTTTTATGGGAGCTCCATATTTTACCTTTCACACTGAAGTCTATGAACTAATGTTAAAAAAATTTCTTTTATATAGTGTTAAGTAATGGTCACATGGATTTTTCTCTATTGAGCCAGTATTATTTGTCCAAAAGACAAAAGATAGTTGCCCAAAATTATCATTTCCAAAATGCATTGCCCTTACATCTATTTTGAGGTCAAGTGGCCCAAAATATGTGGGTTTTTTCTTGATTCTCAATACTGTAAATTAGTTTATCTTTGAATGAATTCCATACCATTTTTTTTGTTTTTGTTGATTTCCCCCACTTTGGCTGCACCAAAAATGCATGCAGCAGCCAATGGATATTTTTAGAAAGACAGCCCTACCAAGTTTATGATTCTTTAAGGTTTCATAAACTATACTTTGCTCTGAAGTGCATGGAGGAAATATTTTTTGCTTCTGGTTTCATTTTAATTGCTCTTGAAGGCATGGAGCTTTACAAATGAGAGTGTAGAATTTAGTGATAGGGAAGTACGCATGGTACCAGGAGCGAAGAAGGCAGAATAAGAGCAGGTTCACAGGGATCTTCAGGCTTTCTACACATGAGTTAGTAGATTTGAGCCAGTTATAGCTACAGCCCTAAGGGGTGGTACTGGGATCGTTCCTGCTTTCATCTTTAAAAAAATTTGCATGTGATTGTAAAAATCTCATTCTATATGAAGCATGTATTAATATTCTGCTGGTAATCAAACCTTCAATTTAATGGCCTTAGTTAATTTCAGCTAGAAATATGATGCTTTCAATATATTGTGCAACTCTCATGTAAGTAGAAAATCATTTCAAAATTACATTTTCTTAGTATTAATTTATATAAATATATCTCATAAAATATTTTTAGTTATTAATACAGTTTACCCAGAAGAAATTTTGAGATAAGTTTTTATTGTTCATTTTCATTTACTTTATAACTAGACCAGATAAGATTTTGTGTGTGTGTGTATGTGCCACCTAAATTGGGGTACTTGCTTAAGTCTTTTTTTTTTCCTGAAGACTCATTAACTATTTCAGAAAAGTAAAACTTGGAAAAGCATCTTATACAAGTATTAAAATATAATGTATGAGTTATTGAGCTTATATTAAGCTAATAAAAATTGCATATATTTATTTCTGTATGTGCTTAGATATTATATGCTATATTTAATAACATGAAAGATAAAAGTATTTAAATATAAGTAACTACTCACATATTCTAGTTAATCATTTAATTCCTCATTTAATTCCACTTCTGATGTGGTGTCAATAAATACACTGAATTTCAATTTATTTGAATATCAGATAATCACATTTTTTTTTCAAATGTGTGTCTATGCAATGTTTGGGACATAAAATTAACCTAAGTATTACTCTTCACTGTACTCAAGTCCAGACACAAGGCTATAGGCTTCTGGCACATTTAGTTTAAGTCTTCCCTGGTGGCTCAGATGGTGAAGAATCTGCCTGCAATGCAGGAGACCAGGGTTCAGTCCCTAGATTGGGAAGACCCCCTGGAGAAAAGAATGGCAGCCCACTTCAGTATTCCTGCCTGGAGAATCCTGTGGACAGAGGAGTCTGGTGGGCTATAAACCATAGGGTCACAGAGTCAGACACGACTGGGTGACTAACAATAACAATGCTGACAAGGATGGGGAACACATGTATACCTGTGGCGGATTCATTTTGATATTTGGCAAAACTAATACAGTTATGTAAAGTTTAAAAATAAAATAAAATTTAAAAAAAAAAAAAAAAAAAAAAAAAAACAATGCTGACAAGGCAAGGACTATCCATTTCCTATGCAAAGAATATTCTTTATCCAGAATCCCCCCTTAAATTCTCTTACTTTTTTCCAATCTCTGCTTCATCATCTTCTGAGTGTGAGCTCTGTTCTGACAATACTTTTGAAAATTGCAACCCCACTTTTTACTCTGCTCCACTTTTTCTGTTTCTCCACAGTACCTTTTTATATGTATAATTATTTATTTTACTTATTGTTTATTCACTGTCTCTCCTTGCTGGAATATAAAATACATGAAAGTAGGGATTTATCTGTTTTGTGCATGGCTATATCCCAAACATTTAGAACAGTGACTGGTACATAATATACTCCCAAAAGAATTTATCTAATGAATCAGCAAAGGAATAGACAGATGCACAAATAATAATCTAAACATTTAGGCAGAAAAATGTTGGCATTTTGGTGGGAGATACCTGATTTTTCACATGTATAGGAAAATTAAAATATTAAAATAAGGTCAAGAATATTTCCATGTGCATTTACTTAAGAGTGTCATTTCAATATTTTTATTATTGAGCTTGGGTCATAACTCAGTTTATTTTTACACAGCTGCACTAATTCAAGTGCAAAAATATAATGAAAAGCATATTTCCCATTTTAGTGACTACTCATATATGAATAACATTTATAATGTCTTGGGCATATTCTTGAAAATACGTGCTATTGAATTGCTGTCAACTATTTTATATGGTATCTGCCTGCAATGCAGAAGACCCAGGTTCGATTCCTGGGTCAGGAAGATCCCCTGGAGAAAGCAATGGCAACCCACTCCAGTATTCTTGCCTGGAGAATCCCATAGACCGAGGAGTCTGGCAGGCTACAGTTCACAGGGTCACAAGAGTCGGACACGACTTAGTGACTAAACCATCACCACCCGTTTATATGGTGCTCTGTCAATCAGACCACCTATTAAGCAATTTACAAATATACCATTGTGCCTTTATGCATCATCTTACCTCCATTTTACTGAAACTCAAAAGTTTGAGAACCATTGCTACATAGTGTCTTTCACATATGAGAAATACATATATAAGTATTAGTGTTAAGAATATTTTGATGTTTCTAATAAAAACCTTTATGACAATTTTAAACCATATTAGAAAACATATTCTCATTTGCACTGGTTGCAAAAAACCCAGAGACAAGTTTATGCCGTATTGTGGACATTGAAATCAACTACTCTGATCTAGAATTTTTAACATTTTAAAAACATTTTTCACTTGATTTTTCCTTTATTTTTAAAATACAGCAGATGTGAATGCATGTGTTTTAAGCTATTTTAAGTGCTTTCTGGAAAAAAAAAGAAGGATGTGACTAGACAAATGAAATAGAGTATCAGTTCATCTAACACATTTTCCAGGCGCCACATGCACAGTGATCATGTGCACAGTGTCATCACTGACAGGCCCATTCTGAACCCACTTACTCCCTAGTGTTGCCCCACAGCTTCACTCAGGAAATTGTGTAAACAATTGCCATAAATCAGTCTATGTGATTCTAAAAATAGAAAATTTGAGAAATCCACAAGTAAGGCTATCAGTTGCATCATTTCTATAATTCCAAACCTATTTCTAGCTGTGTAACTGCCATTCCAACAGAGTGATTGAGTTAAAATTATATTCAATAATCGTAGTGCCTTGAGAAGCACGACTCCTTAACTTGTTTCAATTCCCAACCAAGTTTTCTTACACTATTGGGTGGATATTTGTTTATTCAAGGAATAGCTACTTTTCGCTAGTAGTACATGCACCTTAGGTACATTTAGGAGCCCTGGTGGCTCAGAGGGTAAAGCACCTGCCTGAAACACAGGAGATTGGGGTTCGATTCCTGGGGCGGGAAGATCCCCTGGAGAAGGAAATGGCAACCCACTCTGGTACTCTTGCCTGGAAAATCACATGGACGGAGGAACCTGTTAGGTTATGGTCCATGGGGTCGAAAAGAGTCGGACACGACTGAGTGACTTCACTTTCAGTTTCAAATGCACCTTTATCATTCTAAGCCATTTTAGACAAGAACTGGTCAAATATTCACTTCTCTTCTATTTTTTTACTTGTGTTTGATGTTTTCCTTACAGGTAATAATGCCTTATTTTTTTATTTACTCCCTTTTGTTGGATAGAGCTGGTGAAATTGAACATCTGAAAATCAGTAATGTTAAGGGTTTTGTAAGACAGATTTTTACCCTGAGGTTTAAGCTGTATAACTTATATAAAAATACCTTCTCTATTTTTAATAAACAAATTTGTGACCCTAAATCATAAATTATACTTATGAGACTTGGTTTACAAAAACATCACTTTTCCTTAACTTTATAGTCAACAAAGGAGCTGAAATATTTTAAGACATATTTATTAAGAATGTATAGGTATTAAACTCTGAAAAATAAGAGTCAAGCTAGAGTAATTGTTTAAGAAATGTCAAACCAGAGGTAAAACTGTTAATTTTCTATTAAACCTACTTCAAAATAGTAACTATGATGTTTTATTCTGATGTTTTATTTTATTCTTATTTATTTTTATTTTTACACTCAATTTCCCCACATTCACAGCATTTCACACCAAAATTCAAATAAGTCACTGTTAGAAACCACTAGTTTAGAGATAATGTTTAGTTATGAATTGGCTTACCATCTGGATGTATTTATTTTGAGTATTCATATTATTTCAGTCATTAATCATGACATAAACATTGAAACTATAAAGATAATTCTAAATTAGGGATAAAGTGAACCACTTGATACAGAGTTAAAAACTGCTTGCAGCTGCTGCTGCTGCTGCTGCTAAGTCGCTTCAGTCGTGTCCGACTCTGTGCAACCCCATAGACGGCAGCCCACCGGGCTCCCCTGTCCCTGGGATTCTCCAGGCAAGAACACTGGAGTGGGTTGCCATTTCCTTCTCCAATGCATGAAAGTGAAAAGTGAAAGTGAAGTCGCTCAGTTGTGTCTGACTCTCAGTGACCCCACGGACTGCAGCTCACCAGGCTCCTCCATCCATGGGATTGTCCAGGCAAGAGTACTGGAGTGGGGTGCCATCTGCTTACTCTTTCATAATTAAACCTCATGAATAGGTGTCACTATTGATGAGTTTAGTGAAAATTCAACTTATTTAATATTTAATCACATAAAATAATATTAAGAAATTTTGTCAAGAGGGATACAAATTGATAATTTTCCAGGAATAAAAGGAATTAATTCATTTAACATTTTTTAAAATTCAAAGTATACTTGTTTAACTCAGGAAGTATTCAGTTCAGTTCAGTTCAGTTCAGTTGCTCAGTCATGTCCAACTCTTTGCCACCCCCTGAATCACAGCACGCCAGGCCTCCCTGTCCATCACCAACTCCCGGAGTTCACTCAGACTCACGTCCATTGAGTCGGTGATGCCATCCAGCCATCTCATCCTCTGTCGTCCCCTTCTCCTCCTGCCCCCAATTCCTCCCAGCATCAGAGTCTTTTCCAATGAGTCAAATCTTTGCATGAGGTGGCCAAAGTATTGGACTTTCAGCTTTAGCATCATTCCTTCCAAAGAAATCCCAGGGCTGATCTCTTTCAGAATGGACTGGTTGGATCTCTTTGCAGTCCAAGGGACTCTCAAGAGTCTTCTCCAATACCACAGTTCAAAAGCCTCAATGCTTCGGTGCTCAGCTTTCTTCACAGTCCAACTCTCACATCCATACATGACCACTGGAAAAACTATAGCCTTGACTAGACAAAAGGAATTAATTTATTTAAAATTTTTTAAAATTCAAAGTATATTTAACTCAGGAAGTATTAAGAAAGCTCAAATACAAGAGTCTCTTGCTGTTATGATGAAATATACCCACACTGTGCTTAATGGAATTTAATTTGACCTTTAATATCTGTGAAATAAGAAAGATAATGGGCTTTCTTACTCTCCATCTTCATCCTCTGGGATACACATATCACAGGGTAAAACACAGAGTTCATTAAAATTCCTTCTGCCTTTGGGTCTAGAAGATCAAACAGTGAATGCATGCATTGTAGATGTGTTTGTGTGTGTATGTGCATGAGCATATGTGTATGTAATAGAGAGGGTGAGAGACAGAATTGGACTTTTAAAAATCTTTTTATGGCCTGTACACCAAAACTATGATATTTTGTAGGTACTATATACCTCAGCCTTGATCAATACAGTGGATGTTTCTCAAAATCTTATCAAAAGCCACTACCCATTTTTATTTTTTTTTATTATTTTTTTAATTTTATTTTATTTTTAAACTTTACAATATTGTATTAGTTTTGCTAAATATCGAAATGAATCCACCACAGGTATACCTGTGTTCCCCATCCTGAACCCTCCTCCCTCCTCCCTCCCCATACCCTCCCTCTGGGTCGTCCCAGTGCACCAGCCCCAAGCATCCAGTATTGTGCATCGAACCTGGACTGGCAACTCATTTCATACATGATATTATACAGGTTTCAATGCCATTCTCCCAAATCTCCCCACCCTCTCCCTCTCCCACAGAGTCCAAAAGACTGTTCTATACATCAGTGTCTCTTTTGCTGTCTCGTACACAGGGTTATTGTTACCATCTTTCTAAATTCCATATATATGCGTTAGTATACTGTATTGGTGTTTTTCTTTCTGGCTTACTTCACTCTGTATAATAGGCTCCAGTTTCATCCACCTCATTAGAACTGATTCAAATGTATTCTTTTTAATGGCTGAGTAATACTCCATTGTGTATATGTACCACAGCTTTCTCATCCATTCATCTGCTGACGGACATCTAGGTTGCTTCCATGTCCTGGCTATTATAAACAGTGCTGCGATGAACATTGGGGTACACGTGTGTCTTTCCCTTCTGGTTTCCTCAGTGTGTATGCCCAGCAGTGGGATTGCTGGATCATAAGGCAGTTCTATTTCCAGTTTTTTTAAGGAATCTCCACATTGTTCTCCATAGTGGCTGTACTAGTTTGCATTCCCACCAACAGTGCAAGAGGGTTCCCTTTTCTCCAAGGAAACTTCCCTTGAGTGGATTTCAGTCCTCAGGCCAGCCACATCTGCACATCTCTGTCCAGCAGCAGTCATCCCCTTCCAGGAAGATAGAAACATCAAAGAGCCCCAAAGCCCCAAGACAAACAGGAGAAGGTGATTATTAATATTAGGTCTCTGAATAGCACTAACTCCCTTCCCTAACAAAACTCCTACTGTTAGCATCCCTAGAGTCCTACCCAACTGAAAATTGTACCTACTTGAGGAAGAAAAAAAGATAGTGATTGCTGAGTTTATCAGACTCAGTCAGATACAGACTGGTATCCTTTCTTCTATCCTTAAGTTTTCAAAATTTTAAGTTTTTCAAAGCAAATATCTGATTTTATCACCTTCCTATTTTACATGATTCTTTTTCTTCTATAGCATCATCTTCACATGCCTTAAAGATATTTGTTTACTTATAAATTATATTTACAAGTATATTTTACAAATTACTGTAATACAGAAATTATAAAATATACCAATAGAAAGTAAGATAAGATAAATCTAATTTAAAAGCAATGTTTTACTTCTGACATTCTAATGAATTATCTTCCACAGTCTGTTGAGGGGACCTACTCAAACTTAGAGACTTCTGGAAGGTTGCTAATGATTCAAAAATTCTAAGCAAGTATATATATATATACATTTTATCATACTTGGTATTTCATCAACTTTCCCTCATATATTATGTTCCAGCAGCATAGAATAATTCAGTTACACATACTCTGCTGTTTCTAGTCTGGGTGACTTTCCTGTTTACTCTTCAGCAACACCATCCCTGAACTACAGCAGAAAATCTATAATCATTATTTTTCCTACTCCTACCACTTGCAGATTTTAATATTCCCTCTTCAATATTTCTTTTTGATGCTATGCATAGTCTTGGGTTGTAATTTATTATATTATTTTTATTTATTTGTTTACTTTTTTAGTTAACTTTTCAGACTGAATTTCTTAAAAGCAAAAACTGTCATTTTTGCACTTGTATTCCCTGATAATAACAATTTAGTATATGTTTATGGACTTAAATCATTCAATATATATTTGTTGAGATAAACTGAATGATGTGTAGGATTTCCTGACATTCTTTGCAGGCTGTATACAAGGTGTATGTTCAACCTGTACTCTCATTTGGATTCTCAGATAAAGTATTGCTTCAGTAATATCTTCTTGGATTTTTTCAAGGCAGAATTGATTTTTCTTTCTTTGAATTGTTCCTTTACCTGGCACTTATGTATATTAATAATTAACCCCCTAGATTGAAATTTTGTTTTAGAAGTCGGATTTTCCCTCAAGAAAACTTAACTTTTTTCAGGATAAAAGCAATGTACCTAGATTCAGCTTATTATCATAATTGTTTCCTCATTGAGTCAATAAAAAAGCAAAGGTATGAATGAGACAATCATTAAGTGATAACTGAATAATTTGAGATTCACTATTTTAAATGATCTTTTTCCATTCTAAATCTTGTGTGTTTGAAATGTTCTACAGAATATATTTAGAGAAGGGAAATATTTTGTTCCTCCATCTGGCAACAGGAGGATTGAAATTTTTGAAACTTAGTATTATAATATCTGTACAGACAAAACTTTCAGTATTTAATTTAGTAATATATGAATAGAACAGAGAATTATGTAATTAAACTGAAAAATTGGGCTAAAACAATAATTAAAATTATACAGTTTTTCCCTAACTCTCCTCATATTCACTTCAAATAAAATAATCATAATCATTACCATTGTCATCTTGAGTATTACTACTAATGTAATTATTATTTTTTGCTTAACTTAAATGTTTGTTGTGAATACATGCAACCTATTGCTCATTATAAATTAAAAGTATATGCAAGGCTGAAATTAATCTATTACCAAATGAGAGAGATGCTACAGCATAATGCTTTTGCTCTTTTTTTCCCCTTGAGTAGTTATAAAAATGGGCACAGTGGCTAAATTCCATGTTTCTTAACATGCTATTGGCTATGTCTCATATAATATTATAGTTCCTGGGGGGCCTTTTAAATGTAATTAAAATGTGCAGTTTTTGTGCAACTTAGAGAATAAATCTGACATGCTATAATTCAAATGTAAGTACTCTCCTGGTGGCCATCAATACTTGGTGAAGCAGAAAAGTCTTTTTTTTTTTTTTAAATCTCAAGTTGCACCCAGTGAAGTACTGTTATGCAATAAAACCCATGTTTTACTGAATTCACCTGCCTCATGATTTTATTCTCAGGATATAAGTACTCATAATCAGAATATTAGCTTATATATAATGTGCTGTTTTAATCCAATTTTTTTCTGAACATTGTGTAATTAGTCATATATATCTGATTAATAGTTCATCAATTAAGTGATTTCAAAATAGCATGATTGGATTAATAGGTAGACAACTTTGGACAAGTTACTGAACTTCTCAGCTTTGCTTAATTATCTGTGTAACAGATAAAATCTTTCTTATAGGTTGTTATGAGAATTAAATGCATGTGTGCATGCTAAGTTGCTTCAGTTGTGTCCAAATCTTTGTGACCCTCTGGACTGTAGTTTGCCAGACTCCTTTGTCCATGGTTCTCTCTAAACAATGATACTGGAATGGGTTGCCGTGCCCTCCTCCAGGGAATCTTCCCAACCAGAGGATAAAACCCACATCTCTTATGTCTCTTGCATTGGCAAGCAGCTTCTTTACCACTGGATAATGAATAGAAGCGGAGAAGGCAATGGCAACCCACTCTAGTACGCTTGCCTGGAAAATCCCATGGATGGAGGAGCCTGGTAGGCTGCAGTCCATGGGGTCACGAAGAGTCGGACACGAATGAGCGACTTCCCTTTCACTTTTCACTTTCATGCATCGGAGAAGGAAATGGCAACCCACTCCAGTGTTCTTGCCTGGAGAATCCCAGGGATGGCCGAGCCTGGTGGGCTGCCATCTATGGGGTCGCACGGAGTCAGACACGACTGAAGCGACTTAGCAGCAGCAGCAGCAGCAGCAATGAATAGAAGAGTATGTAATTTTAAGTTCCTTACATCAGATAAAGATTTCTCTGTATTTGTCCACTAACAATCAGTCATAGAACTTGAATCCCAGACTCTGATGAATATTTGAAGACTGCAGTTAACATAGGTGAAAACTTGATGGATGAGTCTACTTTTATTTTCCTCTAGATTCATTTATTGTTAAATTCTTGAGGATACTGGACTCCCACAGCTTCCTTATCTAGGGTGATATGTGAAGTTTGTTAAGCAGAGTTCTCCTTCCTCAAGGAGGAAGATCAGAGAGGCCCAAAAGGAAAGGCATGATGTTCAGGCTTTGAGTTTCTATAGCAGGAAGGAACAGAAGTTGAAACAGAAGGCAGGAAAGCAGAGGGAACGAGTGACTGCTAACTGGAGCAGGAAGTTTGACTGACTATGGATTGCATCCCAATTTAGTAGCTAACTTTCACACTTTTCTTGAAAATTAGTTAAAACGATCACTGAATTTATAGATATGGACTGTAAATATGGTTAGGGATATTTGGTAATTTGATTACCATACAAAATATAGTCCTCATGTCTCTGATGTTAGAGGGAGGGTGTACAGCTCCATTTAATCTACTAATGGGGACAAGTCACTTCACTTTTGCCAAAGCAATCAGGAAGGTTGCCACTCTGATTTATTTTCCCACTACTAAGTCCATACAATGCATGCATTAGAACCCATTCATTTTACCTGTGAGGGCTTTCCTGGTGGTTCAGTAGTAAAGAATTTGCTTGCAGGAGATATGGGTTTGGTCCTTGGGTCAGGAAGATCCCCTGGAGAAGGAAATGGCAACCCATTCCAGTATTTTTACCTGGGAAATTTCATGGACAGAGGAGCCTGGAGGGCTACAGTCCAGGGGGTTGCAAAAGAGTTGGACATGACTGAGTGGCTCAGTTCAGTTCAGTTGCTCAGTCATGTCTGACTCTGCAACCCCATGGATTGCAGCATGCCAGGCTTCCCTGTCCATCACCAACTCCTGGAGCTTGCTCAGACTCACATTCATTGAGGTGATGATGCCATCCAACCATCTCATCCTCTGTTGTCCCCTTCTCCTCCTGCCTTAAACTTTTCCCAGCATCAGGGTCTTTTCCAAAGAGTCAGTTCTTTGCAACAGGTGGCCAAAGCATTGGAGTTTCAGCACCAGTCCTTCCAATGAATATTCAGGACTGCTTTCCTTTGGGATTGACTGGTTTGATTTCCTTGATGTCCAAGGGACTCTCAAGAGTCTTCTCCAACACCACAGTTCAAAAGAATCAATTCTTTGGCACTCAGCTTTCTTTATAGTCCAACTCTTATATCCATGCATGACTATTGGAAAAATGACTGAGTATCTAAATAACGACAATTTTACCTGTTATCAGTGAAGTAGTGTAATGACCTGAATGTTTGTGCACCCCAAAAATTCATATCTTGAATTGTTAACCCTAAAATGTGGTAATGTTAGTAGATGAGGCCTTAGGGCAGTGTTTAAATCATGAAGATGGAACCATCATGAATAGAATTAGTGTTTCATAAAAGAAGCTCCAAAGAAAGTTCTATCCCCTTCACCACGTGATGATACGAGGAGAACTCTGTGACCCAGAAGACACTTCCTGTTTGCTCTCAGATCTTGGATTTCTAGCCTTCAGAACTGTGAGACATAAATTTGTTTTTGATTAGCTGTCTAGTTTGTTGTTTTGTTATAGCAGCCCAAATGGACTAAAACAGAAAATTTCTCATTAAGGTCTCCTAAAGATTGCTCTTCCACTGGTAGGCTTAATTCCATCTACTCCTACCTTTTCAAGAAAGAACAAAAAACTGTAACAAAAGTGCTAAGAACTTTGGGAAAATAAGCGATAAAAAGTGCCTTTTTCTTTTTTTTGGCCATATTTTTATTTTCTACATGTACTATAAACATATGTAATTCATGCTATACATTTTTTTTATTAATTTAACTGTGAAGGCAGTGTATAGTGTTATAATACAATGACACATGTTCATATTTTATTTCAAATTGGTTTGCTTATCATCAATTTCAAATCATTAATAATAAAATGTTACTTAAAAATAATTAAAACTTATCTGCTTGCATTATTAACAATAAATAATCCCAACAAATTAGTAAGAATTAACCATGTTAAATGCTAGCATCCAAAAATTGGTTTTTGCCAAAATTATTATATAAAATATAGCAACCACTTGCAGTTTATTTTGCTCAGTGACAAGGTGCACATGCATTTGAATAGGATGCTAATATTTGCCTTTGGAAGACACTTATAAAAAGTCCTTTGATTTCTTAAGGTATAGCGACTGCTGCTGCTAAGTCACTTCAGTCGTGTCTGACTCTGTGCGACCCCATAGATGGCAGCCCATTAGGCTCCTCTGTCCCTGGGATTCTCCAGGCAAGAATACTGGAGTGGGTTGCCATTTCCTTCTTCAATGCATGAAAATGAAAAGTGAAAGTGAAGTCGCTCCGTCGTGTCTGACTCTTAGTGAGCCCATGGACTGCAGCCTACCAGGCTCCTCCATCCATGGGATTTTCCGGGCAAGAGTACTGGAGTGGGGTGCTATTGCCTTCTCCAACCAGCCAAATTCAACCCAACAGTTCATGTAAAGGCTTTGGACAACAAATCATTGAGAAATTCTTATAATTTGGGTAAATTTTTATGTTCCACCAATATTGTATATGATGAAGAGAGAGAAATTACAAGCCAATATCAAAGTCAGAGGCAAAAAAAAAAAAATACAAACTTTCAAATCAGTTGTGGCAAAAAACTTTTCTACAAATATTTTAGATGTCATACTTTCAATAAAACAAGATTTAATGTGTATTTGGGTTTTTCAGGGAGAAGGGGATGACAGAGGATGAGATGGTTGGATGGCATCACTGACTCAATGGATATGAGTTTGAGTAAACTCTGGGAGTTGGTGATGGACAGGGAGGCCTGGCGTGCTGCAGTCCAGGGGGTCGCAAAGAGTCAGATACGACTGAGCGACTAAACTGAACTGAACTGATGCTGTAACTGAAAATTTAAGAGTCTTGTTTCCTTGAGACATTTAATGAGCCTCTACACATCCCTCACTCACTCATACACATATCTGTACACTGACTGTGCCCAGCACTGTTAGTCACTGGAATAGCATGATTTGGCATATGTTCAGTGAATGCAAATTAATCTTAACCTATGCAAAACAATTGAAAAGGTACACATTACTTTATAAAATGAGGCCCAAAGCAAAAATCAAGATGTTTCTCTTGGCCATATCATACCACAGACCAGTAAGTGCCTATAGACTGGGAACTGACTTTGCAAGTTTCATGTTGTAGTCTATCTAAATAGCCTACAACATTTTTGGTCTCAGAAGTCAATTCTTTGGTGCACCCAACACTCTATTTAAGCTATTCCATACTTAAAAAGGTTTGTAAATTAAATTTGAACACAAAGAACAAGAGCCCAAAATGAAGGCAGTTTATAACATAACATATCTCAATCACTGTTCTGGCCATATGAAATGAATAACACCTAAGTAATTCATGATTGGTTCAAATATTTTTCAAAGCGCTAAACTAGCCCCAAACCCATATAATTTTAGCTTGACTCATACAAGTTGTACATAAAGCAAAGGGCAGAATTTGGCCTCCCAACCATCCATGGAATATTCTAAGTGATTGGTTTCTCTGCTCTAAGCAGAAGTCAAGCATTCCAAAGTGTGTCATTACTTACCTGTGTCATTAATTTGTCTTACCCTGTGTCATTACTATTAGCTCTGCTGAAAACACTTCTTTTCACCTACTGTTCTCCCTTCCTTATGGAGGAACTCAATTAATATAACATGACTGCCCTTTCTCTTCCCTTTAACTCTCTCTACTTTAGGATAGGTTAGATAATATATTCAATAGGTAAGTTTGAAGGGAATGGGGGAGGAGCTGGTCTCTGTTACATCACTTTTTCTCTTAAGAGTGAGTGTGTTCATTTATTCCAGAGGGGAGGAAATTGCAGAGAAATGGGGCCTAAACATGTGTGTCCAATTGCCTTTCATGTTATTTGCTGGCTCCTAACTTAAGTGTTAGGACAAGATTCCAATAAATCCAATAGACCACAGAGCTGGGGGCTAGAAGAGCTGAGTATCCATTTTCAGAACCATATTGGATCGGGGAGACAGGGGTCAAAGTTCAGACCCAGCCAAGTTTGATGAACTTTAGTATTACTAAATTAAAGGGGCTTAAAGTTAAAATCACATAATGGCTATGCACTCACCCAAAGAGTGGTGAGTTGACCTTCAGAAAAAGAACTATGTAATGGTTCTTTGAAATGGACCAGTTTTAGTATAGCTTAAAACCAAGCCTCTTTGGGTAAAAGTGATCCACCAGCATTCCATTTGAGTAATAGTATTAAAATTAAACCTTTCAGAAGAGAATATCATCCCTTCTTGCCTTCATTGATCCAAAATTTTCAAAACCAATTAAAATTTACAAAGCAGGTTAAAAATATGAGTGAATGATCAAAAACCAGAGAAATACCTGAAATTTGAAAAATAAGTTAGAGAAAAGTAAAATGATTTGAAGTATTAGGGTAGTAAAATTAGCAGAGCATGTGTTTCTTGTGAAGTTTTAAGGGAGTATTGATTTGGAAGCCAGATTGTAGACTTGGAAGACAAAAGGAAGAGCAAGTTAGGATAGAAAGGGAATAAAATAATTTCAGACACAAAGTCGTATTTCCAAGGCATCAGGGTAAATAGGGGTTCCTTAGTTACTCAGTTGGTAAAGAATCTGCCTGCAATGTAGGAGACCCAGGTTTGATCCCTGGGTCAGGAAGATCCCCTGGAGAAATAAATGACTAAGCACTACAGTATTCTTGTCTGGAGAATCCCACAGACAGAGAATCCTGGTGGGCTACTACAGTTCATGGGGTCGCAAAGAGTCAGACAGGATTGAGCAATGAACACAGGCTAAACATGTTTCAGAGACACTGTGAGTCTGAAGTTTAGAAATGCCTTCTAGGACAGGGTATATGTACCCCTTACTTTTAAAAGTTATCTTTAATTCATTTCACTTTTATGAAATATCTACATTAGTTCCTGTTATCACTAACCATAATAAATCTAAAGAGCATTTTTCTTTTATGAAAAAAGGCAAAACTAAAAAGAGAATCCAGCATTTGTTTTTGAAGTAAGGGGTTATAAGTAGTGCATCAAGCCACCATAGTTTTGAACAGTTTCTCTGAGCATCTGGGCTTTATTTCTATTTATTTTGTGCATCCTTTAACATGATATGTCCTGGCATAATTACTTCTTTGCTTTATGATTTTTGACTTAAACAAGACTTCCTAGGCAAGCTTTCAGATAGAGGGGGAAAAGCCAGGGCTGAAACCTCACATAGTTTTGGAATAACCAACATATAAATAGTAAGTAAAAATATGTGACTGGATAAAGATGTCAAGATACAAATTATTGAGAGTGATATGGCCTTTAGGGAGGATACCTGCAATACTGTGGTAAAGGCAGAGAAGGGAACATATGACATAGTGGCAGAGGGTAAAGAAAAGAGAATAATGCCATCACAGAATCTACATTGTTGCACAAACACAGAAAACTTGATCTGGTATACTTCAGTCCACCCCAGGCCATTAATTATATAATTCCACAGTAATACATAATCCCATAGATTTATATATTTACATCTCCATAGTTTCATCTCTGAATTCAATTCAGAATTCAGAGAGAATGTATTATTTTTAAAACAAGCCTTCCTGAAGCTTGGGAAGAATTTTTTTATCTGTCCTACATAATACTTGGAAAAAACTTATATGACCCAAATATATTTTCACCAAATATATATTTCACCAAGGGCTTCCCTGGTGGCTCAGACAATAAAGAATCTGCCTATAGTACAGGAGAGCTGGGTTTGCTCCCTGGATAAGGAAGATCCCTGAAGCAGAAAACGGCAACCACTCCAGTATTCTTGCCTGGAGAATTTCATGCACAGAGGAGCCTGGTGGGTTATAGTCCTTGGAGTTGCAAAGAGTTGGACACGACTAAGCAACTAACACACACGACACAGACACACAGGCACACACACACACACACATTTTCACCTATAATTTAAAGTCTATTATTTGAAATGAACTCATAGAGTAAATGACCTACTAGAATCCTTTGCTTGAGGTGTGATTTTTTTAATTGTCATATAATTTTGAATTTTTTTAACCATTTGCTGAAGAGCTTTAGAGATATGTTAGGAGTATTTTGTGGATATAAGTCATTTAAGAGGAAGAATTTAAATGTATCTAAATTTTATTTCTACCACAGTTAACTCTTAAGCAACTTATTTGGCTACATTGATACAAACAAGAGTTCTTAAAGTGAGTTTATACTGCAACTTTATACTCTGTTTCTGTTTGGGCATATGCTTCCTGTAAATGATTTCATGCCTTGTATTTTCCTCTCAAAGTGAAAGTGAAGTCACTCAGTTGTGTCCCACTCTTTGGGACCCCACGGATGGTAGCCTACCAGGCTCCGCCGTCCATGGGATTTTCCAGGCAAGAATACTGGAGTGGGCTGCCATTTCCTTCTCCAGCGGACCTTCCCAACCCAGGGATTGAACCCGGGTCTCCTGCATTGCAGACAGACACTTTACCGTCTGAGCCACAAGGGAAGCCCCCATTTTCCTCTCAACATCGAACTACAATGGTGGAAATGTTAGACTTGGAGTTTAGAAACCAAGGATCAAATTTGCCCTGTGTCACTCTTCACTATTGATATTATTGTAGATGAACAAATTTCAGTGGTGAGCTCTGTAAAATCTATGTAATACAATGATCTATATATTTTATACATTGTATCCTTTGGAAAATGAATATACTTGTTTCAAGAAATAAAATGTATTGAACATGTTATATTGTTAAAATATGTGCTATAGTCTTTAAATATTCATAGAGAGGAATGCCTTCTCAAACCATGTAATATTAATGGGGAGGAAAGCTCATTTATTCTGCTGGATGATAATTTTAGACCTGTCAAATGGAGAATTGTGTCTATCATTTATAAAATTAATGCAAATAGTGACTCTGCAATTCTAGTGAAGTTTTCATTCCAAACATTGCATGTTATATCATGATCTACAAAGGTAAATATGTGTTTTATTCTTTTGTAGATTTGGCTCGGTCTGCTAGTAAATACATATAAATGCATATTATTGTTCATGACTTAAAATAATGTCTTTTATAAGTATCCTAGACTGCTTATGAAGATTTGTGAGTACCAAGATTTAAATGCATCTTGGCCACATGATAGAATATAGGAAGATGACTATTACTTTTAGGCACATTATGATTATGAGAAACACATGCTGCTAATCTGTCAGTTCTAATGAACAGCTTTTCCATACTATAAGTATAGTTGACTTATGAACAATAAATCTCAAGTAAATAAGTCTAAAGTAAATTTTCTTTGTTGAATAAGAATGAGCTTTGCTATTTCTCCAAGATTTTGCTAAGCATGCCTGCTATTCTGATGAAATATGAGGCATGATACACAATTCTTTGGGGTATCAGAATAATGGAAAGAGGTGAAGTGTATGGAAATAAATATCTGAATTATTAAATATGCAGTAATAGGTTTTCCACTTTGTCAAGTTTATTCTTGCTTTCAGTCATAATGATATATGCTTAGTTACTCTCTTAAATGTCATTAATCATTGTTATTGGCTTAAAATGTTAACTTGAGAGTAGAACTAGATTTCCACTTGCTAAAAGTGAAGATTTATGTCACTGTCAACATATCTTTGGAGAAGGCAATGGTACCACACTCCAGTACTCTTGCCTGGAAAATCTCATGGCGGAGGAGCCTGATAGGCTGCAGTCCGTGAGGTCGCTAAGAGTCGGACACGACTGAGCGACTTCTCTTTCACTTTTCACTTTCATGCATTGGAGAAGGAAATGGCAACCCACTCTAGTATTCTTGCCTGGAGAATCCCAGAGACACCGGAGCCTGGTGGGCTGCCGTCTATGGGGTCGCACAGAGTCGGGCACGACTGAAGTGGTTTAGCAGCAGCAGCAGCAGCCGCCAGTGTTCTTGCCTGGAGAATCCCAGGGACGGGGGAGCCTGGTGGGCTGCCGTCTATGGCGTCGCACAGAGTTAGAGACGACTGAAGTGACTTAGCAGCAGCAACATATCTTAAAATGTTTTCTGTATTTTGTTTTCTTTTAGCTCTCTTCTGTGGAAATCCTATTAGTATACTTTTTTTTATACTTTAAGATGGTAGGTAACTTAGAATAAAAATCGCCTTACAAATATTTGAAAAAGTTTATACCAAACACATCAGTGCTTAGGGAATTAAAATGTGGGAGGAGCTTTTCACTATACAGTTGATAGTCCTTGAATCTAGTTGCAATGAATCAAGTTTGGCTAGTCTAAGATATCAGGGCAATTCTAATTCAAACTGGCAAAACATTCGACTTAATAAGAGAAAGTCTTTGAAACAAATTTTTGTAATAGGTATAGTATTTGTCAATCTTGTTAATACTCTGAAGGATGCAAAAAAGTCATACAAAAATACCAAGTGATATTTGCAAATATCTAATAAACTCATTCAACTTAATGATTATTAAGACACATCTTGGAAATAGATATCAAAAATTAGAACCAATATTTTTGATAGATATTGACCAAAAAAAAAGTGCAGTTGGTCATAGAGTACTTTATGGAGGCAGTATAAGATAGAAGACTAACAATCAACTTAGAGAAGAATGGGCTCACTGGAAGCTGGAAAATTCTTCAACTTGACAGTTTTTCATAGATAAGACAGATAAAAACACTTAGTGAATTTATTGGGTAAGGAGCTCAGTATCTCCCAATCTATAGAAAAGAGTTACAAGAAGTAAACTGTAGCAAAAGCAAACAAATAAATAACATAGGAGGAAACACTTCCCATCTATTGCTTATGAGGCCAGCAGTACTTTAATATTAAAATCTTAATATTAAAACAAATAGGAACTCTTCACATTGTTTGTAGGAATGTAAATTGGTGGTGTCAATGAAGCATGGAGGTTCCTTAAAAAAGTTAAAATAGAGCTATCATCTGATCTTACAATTCTTGGGCATATATATGGACTAATTTGCAAAGATACATGCACCCCCATGTTCACAGAAGCACTATTTACAGTAGCCAAGATGTAGAAATCATCTTAAATGTCCGTTGACAGATGAAGTGATAAAGAAGTATACCTGGTAACTCAGCTGGTAAAGAATCTGCCTGCAATGCAGGAGACCTTAGTTTGATTCCTGGGTCAGGAAGATTCCCTGGAGAAGGGATACACTATCCAGTCCAGTATTCTTAGGCTTCGCTGGTGACACAAATGGTAAAGAATCTGCCTGCAATGCAGGGGACCTGGGTTAGGAAGATCCCCTGGAGAAGGGTATGGTAACCCATTCCAGTATTCTTGCCTGGAGAATCCCATGGGCAGAGGAGCCTGGTGGGTTACAGTCCATGGAGTCACAAAGAGTCAGACATGACTGAATGACTAAGCACAACATATATGTGTGTGTGTGTGTGTATGTGTGTGTGTCTCCATGGGGTTGCAAAGAGTCAGATATGACTGACCATGCACACTTAATCTTACTACTCAGTCATAAGAAAAAATGAAATAATGCCATTTGCAGCAACATGGATGAACCTAGAAGTTATCATAATAAGTAAGTCAGAGAAAAACAAATAGCATGATATCACTTACATGCAGAATCTAAAAAATGATACAAATGAACTTATTTATAAAACAGAAATACACTCACAGACAGAAAACAAATTTATGCTTACCATATGGGATAATAGAGGGTAGTAGGGGAGAGATAAATTAGGAGTTTGAGATTAACATATACACAGTACTATATATGAAAAAGATAAATAACAAGGATCTACTATATAGCACTGGGAACTACATTTAGTATCTTGAATAATCTAAAATAGAAAATAACTTGAAAAATAACTAACTGACTTACACTGCTGTACACCCAAAACTAACACATTTTAAATTAATTATACTCCAGTTTTTTAATGGTAAAAATACCACTTCTATATCTCAAAAAGGTAATGGAAATCTGAAGACCAATAGCCCTCATTAATACAGGCCAAAACTCTTTAACAAAATATTGGGCTTTCCTGGTGACTCAGATGGTAAACAATCTGCGTGCAATGCAGGAGACCCACGTTCAAGCCCTGGGTCAGAAAGATCCCCTGGAGAAGGGGTAGCAAAGAGACAGACACGACTGAGTGACTAACACCCACACAGCAAGTTAATTACAGACATATATAAAAAGGACAGTACTTAATAACTATGTGAACTGTATCTGAGGAATTTAAAGTTGGTTCAATGTTCAAAAACCAATTAATGTAATTCACTATATTCATAGACTTAAATTGAAATTGATATGATTATCTCAAATATTTGCAAAACATATATGTAATAAAGTTCTTCCAGCCAGCCTATATAAAGAATCTTGAAACTCAATAATAAAAAGAAAAAGAAGCCAATAATAAAGTGGAAAAATATTTGACTCCTCATTCAACAACAAATACAAAGGCAAATATACACATTAAAAATATTTCAGTTCAGTCAGTTCAGTCACTCAGTTGTGTTCGACTCTTTGTGACCCCATGGACTGTAGCTCTCCAGTCTTCCCTTTCCATCACCAACTCCCAGAGCGTGCTCAAACTCATGTTCATCACGAAGGTGACGCCATCCAACTGTCTCATCCTCTGTCATCCCCTTCTCCTCCTGCCTTCAACCTTCCCCAGCATCAAGGTCTTTTCTAATGAGTCAGCCCTTCATATCAGGTGGCCAAAGTACTGGAGTTTCAGCTTCAACATCAGTCCTTCCAATGAATATTCAGGACTGATTTCCTTTATGATTTACTGGTTTGATCACCTTGCAGTCCAAGGGACTCTCAAGAGTCTTCTCCAGCACCACAGTTCAAAAGCTACAATTCTTTGGCAATCAGCTTTCTTTATAGTCCAACTCTCACACCTATACAGGACTACTGGAAAAACCTAGCCTTGACTAGATGGACCTTTGTTGGGAAAGTAATGTTTCTGCTTTTTAATATGCTTTCTAGGTTAGTCATAACTATCCTTCAAGGAGTAAGCTTCTTTTAATTTCATGGCTGCAGTCACCATCTGCAGTGATTTTGGAGCCCACCAAAATAACGTATCTCACTGTTTCCATTGTTTCCCCATCTATTTGCCATGAAGTGATGGAACTGGATGCCATGATCTTAGTTTTTTGAATGTTGAGTTTTAACCCAGCTTTTTCACTCTCCTCTTTCACTTTCATCAAGAGGTTCTTTAGTTCTTCACTTTCTTCCAAAAAAGTGGTGTCATATCTGAGTTCATTGATATTTCTTCCAGCAATCTTGATTCTAGCTTGTGATTCATCCAGCCCAGCATTTCTCATGATATACTCAGGATGACAATATACAGTCTTGACATACTCCTTTTCCTATTTGGAACCAGTCTGTTGTCCATGTCCAGTTCTAACTGTTGCTTCTTGACCTGCATACAGATTTCTCAGAAAGCAGGTAAGGTATTCCCACCTCTTGAAGAATTGTCCTCAGTTTGTTGTGATCTACACAGTCAAAGACTTTGGTGTAATCAATATAGCAGAAGTAGATGGTTTTTTTCTGGAATTTTCTTGCTTTTTATATGATCCAATGGATTATATTAAATAAATAAAAATATTTAGTATTGCTATTTAGATATCACACATCAAAACCAGAATGGGATACTATCACGACCTAATAGAATGGCTTAAATTAAACAACAACAGCCAAGTAAACATGCAACTGGAACTGGTTGGAACATCAAAGTGGTAGAGCTTCTTTGCAAAATAATTTTGCAGTTAAAAGTTCACTTTAATCCTTGCACATTCATCTAACTCTCTTACTCCAGGTATTTAATCAATTGAAATGAAAAAGTATCTACATCAATACCTGTTCATGAATATTTATACAAGTTTTGTTTTTAATAACTCAAAACTGAAAACAACTCAGATGTCTGTCAAGCAGTGAACAGATAAACTGGAATATGTATACAGCAGAATGTGTTGTGTTCTGTTGCTAAGTTGTGTGTGACTCTTTATGACCCCATGGACTACAAAACGCCAGGCTCCTCTGTCCTCCACTGTCTTCCAGAGTTTGCTCAAATTCATGTTCATTGAGCTGGTGATGCTATCTAACCATCTCATCCTCTGCTGCACCCTTCTCCTTTTGCCTTCAATCTTTTCCCAGCAAAACAATGGAATACTATTTAGCAATTAAAGTATTGATTCATGCCATACTATAAATTAATATCAATAGCACTATGTTATGTGATTGAAGCCACAGAAAAAGTACATACTGTTTATTTTCATTTCTATAAGGTTCTGGAAAAGATAAAACTAAAGGAACAGAAACCAGACCTGTGGTTGACACGGGTTAAGAGTAGGGAAAAGGTATTCAGGATAAGTAGCAGGAAGAATCTTTAAACTGGTGAAACTGTTTTTATCTTGATTGTGTTATAGGTTCCTATGTGTGTGTGTGTGTGTGTGTGTGTGTGTGTTAGTCACTCAGTCGTGTCCAAATCTTTGCAACTCCATGGACTGTAGGCCACCAGGCTCTTCTGTCCATGGGATTCTTCAGGCAACAACACCGGAATAGATTGCCATTCCCTTCTCCAGGGGATATTCCTTACCCAGGGATGGAACCTGGGTCTCCCACATTGCAGGCAGATTCTTTACCATCTGAGCCACCAGGGAAGTCTTCCTAACTGAATACATTTTTCAAAGCTTATTTATTTGTACCTCTAAATATCACGCATTTTAATATATGCAAATTATTTCTTAATAACATCTGACTTAGGAAAAAACAATTCTTTATAAACTGATTATAAAAGAGCAAATTGAACAACTCTATATACTGATTGTAAAAAAGCTTGTAAGACATGGTATAATGAATATTTTTACTACTGCATAGTCCCTTCGTATCTTCATCTGTTATGGAGTTCCTGTTTGTAGTCTTCTTTTTATACCATTTTTATATGCTCCTAGACATAGTTGTGTCTCCCACCTTAGTTTAGGAAGCTTGACATTTAGGGAACTTTTTTTTTGGATTCTGCTTTTTCCTAAGAACTGTAATGCTTGTTTATAATCACCAAGCACATAGGCTGTGAATGGATAGCTAGGGAGGGATCTAAGACCTACTGCTGCACCTATTGGTTTTCTGATCCCTGTTCCAGATGATCGTTAGTGCCCCCTGCTGGCTCTTGCCAGTAATGCAATTTTTGACATTTTAGTGATTGGCAAGACAATGACGAGCAGTGGTAAGGCAAGAAAGGAATATGAAAATGAATATACAATTCTCCCTCAAATAATGCCAGTCTTTCTGTGACGTTACCGTGGGGAAAAACTAGCAGACGATGTTACTTCAATCCCTTTTCAAGAAAAGAACAGTTGAGCACTTGAATGGAAAAAACAGTTGAAATTGAGTTATTCCTGACTATAGGAAAGTCAGCTCTTAATATAACAAAATAGTTGAACACTGTGTATTGATGTACAAAGTAGATGTTCTTTAATACATTTCCTCATCTATCTTAAAAATTTAATATTCCTCATATCATTTTCTGTTACGTCAGAATATTTCAGAAGAATTTGGTTGAAATGAATAGGATAGAAACAAGGAAATCAAATATTTTGCAAAATAGTGTTATTATAATTTTGTGATGGGTCTTAAGTTTAGAATTCAAGTCTAAGCATACATATTACAAAGTCTAGAGTTCTTTATTGTGTGTTATTTGTTTTCAGTCACCGAGGTGTGTCTGACTCTTGTGGCCCCATGATCTGTAACCCGCCAGGCTCCTCTGTCCATGGGATTTCCCAGGCAAGAATATTGGAGTGCATGACCACTGGAGTTCATTGCCATTTTCTTATCCAAGGAATCTTCCCAACCCAGGACTGAATATGTGTCTCCTACATTGGAGGCAGATATATGAGTTGTTAATTAACAGAAATAACTGTCAAGCACCAACTTAATTTCTCTTAGGTTAGGTCTCTTAGCCAAGCAAATATTGTCATTCCCTAGACTGCTGTCTGGTTTGAAAACATACTTTTGTATTACCACAACCACATCTTTTTGGTTGGCTTTAGGTCAGAATATAAATAACATTCTCAATAGTTTAATAAATTCCAATACATTTTTTTTTTCTTTTCAAGGATTTTAAACTTTACAATGACCTTTGCTAAAATAACTTTCTTCTCTGCAGTATAACTAAATGAATTCATATCAACCTACTTAAATAAATAAAAGTCTTCTCTCAGTCTTTTAATATTGAAATTATACTCTAAATAATCTTTTTTCTTTCTCATTATGATTAATAGAAAAATACAGCACATTGAAAAAATTCTTTTACAAATGAAGCATTTTGAGATTTAATTTTTCAAGACTAAAGAGCGTTGTTTGGAAAGCGGCTTCTTTACATACCTAGTCATAAATATTATTCCTTCTTTTCCAATTTGCAACATGACAAGTTTCTTCACATGCCTGTGATTGGAGTCACATTAACATTTGGATTTCAGGATTAAGGGTGGGTCTACATATGTCCTATAGAATGTAGACCATGATTAAATTAGTTCTTTCAAGCTTAAATGATTCTGTATATTAAAGGATGACTAACTTTTAGAATGAGAGAAATACACAAAGAAGAAATGAAGTTAGAATTTTTAAGTTTTATAATAATGTTAGCTATTTTTACTTTTTGAAGTTCCAATAAGTTCTTTGATAACATAGATGATGCTCTCTAGCCTCATGGTTAAAACTTGATTATCAGTTGTCTTATAAGAGACTATCAGAGAAATTATAAAATAAATGTTGTTGTTTGTTGTTTAGTTCCTCAGTCGTGACTGACTCTTTTATAGTCCCATGAACTATAGCTCATCAGGCTCTTCTGTCCTGGGATTCTCCAGGCCAGAATCCTGGAGTGGGTTACCATTTCCTTCTCCAGGGGACCTTCCCAACCTGGGGATTGAACCTGGGTCTCTTTTCTCTCCTGCATTGGCAGGCGGGTTCTTTACCAAGAGCGCTACCTGGGAAGCCCATATGGATAGAGATATGAAGTCCGTTTAATGTTATATTTTAGTGTTTCCCAAGGATAAGCTTCTATTTGGATTGGCAGAGTACTAAACATTTAATTCAGAGGAAACTAACCTATTCCAGTTTGCCAGCAAATACCAAGGTCAAGATTTAAAACATGTTCCCAGTCCAGCTCTTGACTCATCCTCCAGAATTATAGGGATATCCTTTAGATCTACCACACTGAGCCACCCTTACAGGATTAAATCAGAGCCAGCTAAGTAATACTCAAAAGTGGTTCCTGAATTTCTTTAACAAAAAAAGTCCTTTTATTTTAGGCTATCATTTATTTGTTCAAGTAAGAAAAAAGAGGAGAAATCCCATGACCTTGGGGGAGTCAATATCATTGAGATTCAATACTCTCAATTTAAAAATGGACATAATAAAATGTTACATTTATCACATACAAATCAAAATTAGACCATGAACTACTTGCACATGGGCTGGAAAGCAGTGGACTCTGGAATTGAATTGCCTGAATATGAAGTCAGCTTTTTACCTTTTAATCATTGTGTGAATCTGTGAAAAAATACTTATTTCTGTGCTTCTTATGTAGTAATTTTAAGTCTGTATATGATAAAAATAAAACCATAGGAAATGTTCTACTATATAAGTTTATAGAATTTTAGAGACTATTTCTGAATCATTTATATATTATCATGTCTCATACTGTTTCTTTCACATAATAGAGTTAATAAAAATCTCAAATTAAAAATTAAAATGAGATCTTCAATAAATGTTTTCTATAATTTAAAATAATTTAGTCTACTCGTCTGAGTCTTCCTTTAGAGTAATACCGTTAAAATTTTCTTATAATTCAAAACAGATAGTGTGCAATCAATTGGCCTAAAAGCATATAGCTTATTATTAAAATCCTTCTAGTTCTTACAAGCTAGACTGAAGTTTAGAATAGTATTGAGATACACACAATATATAAATATTTATACATATATGTTTATAAAATATACATATAAATGTAATTACTTAATCCTCATAAAAATTCCTCAAATCAGCTGTATTTTATCGATGAGGCCACTTTGATCCCTTCAAATGTTAAATAATTTCTTCAGTGTTTCAGAGCTGGTTAGTGAAAAAAACAGAATTTATTATCAGTTCACTGTAAAATATTTGCTGTTAAATATTTTTAATATTGTATTGCTCTGCCTTCTGTAAAATTTACACAAATATAGACTTTGATTAAAGAAACCTGGTAGAGATTTTGAATAAAGTAATTTCTGAAAGGGAGGAAAAGAGAAATCTTATTCTAAGAGTTCAAACTCTATATTCTTACGTCTCAATCTTCATGTTTTATTTACCTCAGCTAGAAAATGGAGATATTGCTAGTACTTTTTTTGTAAGATGATACTAAAATCTGTAAGAGATAATGCATGTATTTATATATATATACATTTATGTGTGTATATGTGTAAAATTGTCTGCCACATAATAGTCCATAAACGTTGATATTGAATTGTGTTTACAATTTTTATTATAGCCTGATTTATACATTGACTTTGCTATTAAAAATAGCTTTTCAAATTCAGAAATATTCTGAAAAGGTGTCATTTTCATGTTGAAATTCAGTTTAGTGCTGAAATGTGTATAATAACCTACAATGAAAGATTTTTTTGCAATGGGTGTTTTGCTAAGAAGAAGAAACATATTAGCCAACAAATCATGTGGCATTTAAAAGCATCAGCAACAGCAATTAGAGCTATTTAAAGGAAAATGGATGCATTTTCAGAGTCCCCAAACAGGTGCTGACATGAAGACTTCCTGGACTCAGGAGAATCCAGAGAACCATTCTTTTGTGCACTGTACTGGAATGGAAAGAACAAGTGTAACTTTGCTTGAGTACTTTAAAACTCACTACAAACAAAGTGGTGAGGAAATGAGACCCAGGTGAAAACAGTCATGGAATTGTCAAGCAAATCTAAGAGCTGCTGAGGTGGTGGAGGTAGTTGGAAATATGGAGTAGGACCAAATTTTAGGCCTTGGTTGAATGCTTTTATTCGTGGAAGCAGGAGCTGATGCACAGATAGTTGAATGGAAACAGACTGAAGTAACTCTGTTCTCACTCAAGGTAGGATTAATATTAACTATAGTGGTTCCAGGATGAAGGGCCTCGTACTCACTTTGATCAAGAAATGATGTTTTCCTGAGTCAGTGATGTCTCCCTGGCAAAGAGTAAGGTGGGCTGTCAAGATGGGGGTTTAGAAAAGGAAATCAGCATCAACTATAAACCATGTGGAAAAATATGTAAATTGGGGAAGGGGTCACTGATCAGGAATAGAAAGTTAAGTACGATCATGTATAATTTTCTGAGAAAGATTGAGGACAGGAGGAGAAGAGCATGACAGAAGATGAGTTGATTGGATGGCATCACTGACTAAACAGACATGAATTTGAGCAAACTTTGGGAGATAGTGAAGGACAGAGAAGCCTAGGGTGCTGCATTCCATGGGGCTACAAAGAGTCAGACATGGCTTAGCAACTGAACAACAACAATTTATAATTTGTGGAATGACTTCAGACAGGTCATCCAGAACCCCAGGGCTATGAATGGTAAATTTCCAGTTTAAGTGAATTAGGGTGACCAGATATCCCAGTTTACCTATAGCTTTGATGGTTTTAGCACTGAAAACCCCAGGCCTAGGAAAACTATAAAGGTTGGTAGATCACTCTAACATTGGTGACTAAAAGACAATGGGCAAAAACATACTGTGCCATAAAGGAGAAGGTATGACTTAGCCAAAACTGCAGAATATTTCAGGCTACGGGACTTCCCTGGTTCTCTGGTGGTCCAGTGGTTAAGAATCTGCTGCCAATGCAGGAGACATAGGTTCAATCCCTGATCTGGGAAGATTCTACGTGCTCCAGGGCAACTAAGCTCATGTGCCATACCTATTACTGAACCTGCACACCCTAGAGCCTGTCCTCTGCAACAAGAGAAATCACTGTTAATGAGAAGCCCATGCACCACAACTAGAGGGTAGCCTCCACTTGCTGCCAATTAGACGTGCAGCAGTGAAGACCAGCACAGCCAAAAATAATATAACTGATAAATTAAAAAAAAAGAATTTCAGACTATAGTGTGACAAAATATTCTTTATAGAAAACTTAATACTTTACTTTGCAGAGGTTTTAGACCCTGGTGGCTCAGAGGGTAAAGTGTCTGCCTGCAATGCGGGAGACCCAGGTTCGATCCCTGGGTCAGGAGGATCCCCTGGAGAAGGAAATGGCAATCCACTCCAGTATCCTTGCCTGGAGAATCCCATGGCTCGAGGAGCTTGGTAGGCTACAGTCCAAGGGGTTGCAAAGAGTTGGACACGACTGAGCAACTTCACTTTCTTTCTTTTTCTTTTAGATAAATTATAATAAATGAGGTTGTTAGGAAAACAACTGTCTTAAGAGGGTATATATTTCAAGGTTTTTGTCATTGAGCTACCATCAGCCATATGTCATCATTCAATTAAAAATTGTGGTTTAAGTGTTACTGACAGGAAGAATCTAGCTGAGATTTTTGAAAAGCAATTCACCATCTTGTTTATTTGAAAAGCTTTTGTTCAGTTTTCTAGTCCACTTCTGTTTCCATTTTCCCATGAGAAATACTGTGTATATGAAAAGAAATAGGTAGAAATATCATCATCAATTAATTTATTGAGGATTATAATGGAAAGTCATATCTTTCTTTTATACACACTTCACTAAGAGATGCCTTATTGAAAAGAGATGAAGTAGCTACAATAATAACAATGACAACATTTAGAATAACAATAGTTAATAATTTTAAATAATTAATATGCAAAAAAATTTGTACATATTTCTTTCTTTAATTCTCACAAGAACCCCTTGAGACATGACTTGTAATTAATTGGGTTACCCAGGAAACTGAATTCAAACTCTGGTTGTTTCACTTGAGTGCTTTTCAGTCACTAGTCTGTACTTCAGATCCAGATGCGGTTGCCCATTTCCTCAAAGAGCAAATCTTACATTGTATTTCTTAACTAACTGAACTTTCTTCATCTGGCTGTGCAGGTTTTGGATTTTTATTTTGTCTTCACCCTATTAGTTAACACCCCGCTATGTCTCAAATTTTCATTTAGTACCTATTTTATGTGTTCAGAATTCTGACTCGTAGATAATCCTTACAGCTGCCAATATTTCACTGATTCCCTGTATTTTGTATGATACAGACTAACACCCAACAGCTGAAAATTTAGCTCAGTGAGTTCATTTGAAGAAACTTCTGCTCCAAAAGATCCGTAACTGTCTTTGTGTCAACCAGCAAACTGCGTGTCAACAGTCCACCAGACAGTATGATACAGTCTCCATGCCTAAAGCTTCAGAAATAGATTTATTTCTACTTTTCTCATCATAATGAAAGCTCATGTTATGCATTATCATTAAACAAAAAGACTGATAAATATACATATATACACATAACTGTCTCAAATATAGATATTTTTAAGCAATCTGTTACTTTAAAAGTAACATATAGCTCAACTTAAAAATAAATATTGTTGTCAGAGTGATATTTCTCATGCTAAAACTAATAAACGATTTTTTAAATAATGATAAATAAATTTCCAGAATCTGTCCAAGTGACGTGTGGAAGAAAACACAGAGGCTCAGTCAGATATTGTTAAAGCATAGTAGGCAATCTGGTATTCATAAACCCTTAATAAATGCTAGTTTTCTCTATATAAATTTTCACATATATTCTGTTTCCTTCTGATTATTGGCATACTAATCCCTTTGCTGGAAGAAATGATAATGTTTTAAATTTTATTAACAATATTGCTGCTGCTGCTGCTAAGTCGCTTCAGTTGTGTCCGACTCTGTTGAGTACAATCTTTATGGGTGTTCTGGTTCAATGAATATTAAGTATTCCAGGTGAGTTATGGATCCCAAAGGAGAGACCAAACCTGGATGAATTATTGAAGGTTTCATAAAATTGCAATAATCTAAAAATCAGCACTAGTCTAGTTGCTGATTATTGTTAGTCCTTTCCAACATGCACTTTCAGTTCAGTTTCAGTTCAGTTGCTCAGTCCTGTCCGACTCCTCACGACCCCATGAATCGAAGCACACCAGGCCTCCCTGTCCATCACCAACTCCCGGAGTTCACTCAGACTCACGTCCATTGAGTCAGTGATGCCATCCAGCCATCTCATCCTCTGTCGTCCCCTTCTCCTTCTGCCCCCAATCCCTCCCAGCATCAGAGTCTTTTCCAATGAGTCAACTCTTCGCATGAGGTGGCCAAAGTACTGGAGTTTCAGCTTCAGCACGATTCCTTCCAAGGAAATCCCAGGGCTGATCTCCTTCAGAATGGACTGGTTGGATCTCCTTGAGGTCCAAGGGACTCTCAAGAGTCTTCTCCAACACCACAGTTCAAAAGCATCAATTCTTCAGCACTCAGCCCTCTTCACAGTCCAACTCTCACATCCATACATGACCACAGTAAAAACCATAGCCTTGACTAGACGAACCTTTGTTGGCAAAGTAATGTCTCTGCTTTTGAATATGCTGTCTAGGTTGGTCATAACTTTCCTTCCAAGGAGTAAGCGTCTTTTAATTTCATGGCTGCAGTCACCATCTGCAGTGGTTTTGGAGCCCCCCAAAAATAAAGTCTGACACTGTTTCCACTGTTTCCCCATCTATTTCCCATGAAGTGGTGGGACCGGATGCCATGATCTTAGTTTTCTGAATGTTGAGCTTTAAGCCAACTTTTTCACTCTCCACTTTCACTTTCATCAAGAGGCTTTTGAGTTCCTCTTCACTTTCTGCCATAAGGGTGGTGTCATCTGCATATCTGAGGTTATTGATATTTCTCCTGGCAATCTTGATTCCAGCTTGTGTTTCTTCCAGTCCAGCATTTCTCATGATGTACTCTGCATAGAAATAAAATAAGCAGGGTGATAATATACAGCCTTGACGTACTCCTTTTCCTATTTGGAACCAGTCTGTTGTTCCATGTCCAGTTCTAACTGTTGCTTCCTGACCTGCATACAGATTTCTCAAGAGGCAGATCAGGTGGTCTGATATTCCCATCTCTTTCAGAATTTTCCACAGTTTATTGTGATCCACACAGTCAAAGGCTTTGGCATAGTCAATAAAGCAGAAATAAATGTTTTTCTGGAACTCTCTTGCTTTTTCAATGATCCAGCGAATGTTGGCAATTTGATCTCTGGTTTCTCTGCCTTTTTAAAACCAGCTTATATAACATTCACTTATATAAAATTATTTATAATAATTTCTAATGGCTATTGTAACCTAAATTTGTAGCTTTGCCATCCAGGCAATGTGTGACATTGGGCAAGTCTCTTCATATTTTATTCTTAGTTAGCTTCAAACATATACAATTACTAGCTACCATACTGCTGGCTGAAAATAACAAACATCCATTGGCTTTATAGGTCAGTGTTCATAGCCCTTCTCCTCAAGTACTGTCATTAACATTTTCAGGTCTATAAGTTACTGAACTTTTGTGTTCCATCATTAAAAACAAGTTCTCAAGAGGTTGTGCTGCCCTTCCTGAGTCATGATCTCTGGCCCTGGATCAACCAGTTATGCCCACTTCAACAGGAAATTTGCACAGGTTGGCCTCTGGGAAAATCTTAGGAGCAGGAGGCCAATTCAATTTGTATGTATGGCAGACTAAGTGATATTTAAGGTACTGTTCAGCTCTGATAAAATATTCAATTCACCTAAATAGGTTAAAAGGATAGTTGCCTACAGACATTTCTAACTTTCATAATTTGATAAATGATGCTGTACCATTAATCTCTTGACCTCTTAGCTTTTTAAACTGAACCCTAGATTTGTCCCAATTTAATGAGTTAATGAGTTACAGTTACACATCAGAGCCAGTGTTCACCTGAATCTGTTCAACATCCAGCATTTCAAATCAGGATATCATCTCCATTTCCAAACTATTTTTGAAAAAAGTACTTCTGCCTCTTAATTCTTTTTTTCTACTTCTCTTTCACTTATTCTGTTTTCATTTGATTACTTATTTACTCATTTCAGTAAAGCACACCCAATACTATTAAAAAGCCTCCATTTATAAAAGAAGGAAAAATTCCTTCTAGTTATTAAAATTTATTCTTTTGTCTCTGCAAATTTCTGCCCCTCATTTCCTGTAGGACCTTGTTATTTCACTTGATCACCTTTTTAATTTACATCCTTAGTCTCTCCATTAACTCTAATTTCTTTCATACATTTAGCCACCTATTTTATAACGCTTGGGATATAGACAAAAGAGATGGTTTTCTCCCCTTCCTGATAGTATTCACATTCTTGCTGAAAATACAATGGTATAGTATTCAAATTTATCAAGAGAACATACATCAATAAAAACCTTATCACCCTAGCCAACTTCTCAAGAGTTTGGATGACTATTATCTTTATTACTCTTATAGAAAACACCTTTTTGAATTTTCCAATGTTTTCATAATTACTATGTGTAAGTCAAATGATAAACATTATTCTAATATTAATTAAAAATAATTCCAATCCTTCAAGATTCCTTTCATGAAAAGTTTCTTTAAGCTTACAAACTGATAGCAATTTTTCATCTTTTAATTCTTTAAAAGCTGATAGTGTTTTGTTTAATGTGCTCTTATGAGTATATATATTTTTGGCCCACAAGAGTTTAGATAAGACATCATAATAAAATTTTTTGGTCATCTTCTGAATGCTATCATCTTAATACAAGATGATAAGAGTAATGTTCCACTAAAACTTTTAAAATATTTTATTTGTTACTGATTAGACTTTTTAAAATATATTTATACTGTGTACAAGTAAAAATATATATATATATACATATATATTTAAAATATAATTGTATATATGGAATAAACAATGCCCAAGTTCATAATAATAGTATTCTACCATTTTCTTATTCTGAGCTATTATGGTGGCTTCTAACTTCTCTTCAGTGTCCAATTTATACCACATTATCACACTGTATTTTGGAACACTAGATGTTTCCTAAAACACTGTTTTCAATATATTATTTTCCAATCAATAGTTTCTCAGTGCATAGGTTAAAGTTAAAATTCTTCAGGTTTGCAATCAGTACTCTTCCTTATCTCATTGAATGCTATCCATCATTCTAAGCATATTTCTCACTATTCTCTCAACATAGATTTTCTGAAACAATGTAATGAGTTTTACTCACAATATAATTTATATGTTATTATTTTAACAACTAGAATAATGTTTTATATGCCATGGTCCTCAGATGCATCTCTTTATTCCCAGTCATTCTTTACACATTAAGATTTGGCTAAGTCCATTCTGTCTTTCAGCTTACTTTGTCTCATGCACTGGGTTTGCTCTGTTTCAAATATTCATAAATTGGTATAAGTACTTCTTCCCTCACATATTTTACAGTTTGCTAGGTAAGTCATAAATAATCAATACATAAAAAATGTCAGGTGAAAAAATAATGGATGTGATTGATATTACATACATGAAAGGCAGTGGAAACTCAGAGGAAAGAAATGTTAAATCTCTGTGGGAACGTAGAAAAAGCAAGGGGAATTTCTTGAAACTGAAGAGTCTTGGGCCATTCTGAGGTAGTCTAAAATAACAGTTCTAGGGCGGGGACATAAAATTCTTGTAAGACATCGATAGAAAGATTCCTCTTTTATTAAATAGATAGTAGATGGTGGCATGCATTGGACACAGTTCTCACTGTCTTGAGTTCATCCTGTAATGGGGATCATATGAGGAGTTCCATATAAAACATAGATGTGTTTTAGCAATATAAAATGATACTTTTGCTAGGAATAGGATAGCAAGCTGGGAGTGGGTTGTAGTTTAAAAGGGACTAAAGAGGAGTGTTTTTGACATCAATTTGTTAACTTCTCAGAGAAATTTACAAAGTTCTTAAAGCCTGAAAAATGTGCTTGAAATTCTGATTTCAAGGACATTTAAATTTCACTCTAACATTCTACATTCAGAATGTCACTCTGTATCTTGCAGCGGATCAGAGCATTACATTTTAGGATGGCTTCTAAGAGGGATAAAGCCTAATGGCTAACTAGCAAAACTCCAATAGATTTTAGGTAAAATTTATAATTAAGTATCTAGTAGAAGCATAATTTATTACAGATTTCCCCAATATTCCCTATAGATTTCTTCTGTCTGTGGACATACTGTCTGGATTGTAAATTGATGCAATAATTTTCAAGTCAAGCCATAACAATCTATCCATTGTTATAGATATACAAAGTTTTCTAACTTTTAATCCTCTATTGAAATTAGACTTGTAAATCTATTAGCCAAATATTGGTTTTACTCTTCTATCTCTCTCTTAGAATATATTATTTATATGTGGTAAAAGGATATTTGGAAACATTTTAGAAGACTAACAGCACTAGAGCATTCCAAGAAATCACTTAACACTACTTTTACACTACTGTCTCTGCTTTAGCAATTAGATGGCTACCTTTCTATGGTGAGGAAAGAATCACAGGAACATTAGTTTTAATTTCTGTATAATGTCAAGAACATATAATGCCTTGTAGCACTCTATAAAGGAGTAAGTTAAATAATTTTGTGATAAGAATAATAGCTTGATCATATGCATGATGCTAACTTGTATCATGCTTTAAAATATTAAAAAATTTTTAGTTTCATCCACCTCATTAGAAAAGACTCAAATACATTCTTTTTTTTAGTTGAGTAATATTCCATTGTGTATATGTACCACAACTTCCTTATCCATTCATCTGTCAATGGACAGATGAAACTGGAGCCTACTATACAGAGCAAAATAAGTCAAAAAGAGAAACACCAATACAGTATATCAATGCATATATATGGAATTCGGAAAAACGGCAATGACAACCCTATATGCAAGACAGCAAAAGAGACACAGATGTAAAGAACAGAGTTTTGGGCTATATGGGAGAAGGCGGAGGTAGGATGATTTGAGAGAGTAGTGTTGAAACGTGTATATTACCATATGTAAAATAGATGACCAGTACAAGTTCAATGCATGAAGCAGGACATTCAAAGCCAGTGCTCTGGGACAAACCAGAGGGATGGGGTGGGGAGGGAGCTTGGAGGGTGGTTCAGGATGGGGGGACACATGTACACTCATGGCTGATTCATGTCGACGTATAGCAAAAATCACTACAATATTGTAAAGTAATTAGCCTCCAATTAAAATAAATAAATTAATTTTTAAAATTAAACAATTTTTATACTGTTATATTAACATTATATTATTTTACTAGATTTGCATGTCAGTCTTGACAATGATTTTTTAATTCATTTTTTAAATTAAAGTTACACACACAAAGGTTCAGTATAACAAACTTAGATGCACATGACTAGTGACAGGTGAAGAAACTCACTCATTGCCCAGTTATTAAAGGTAAACATGACGACACCTGGCCTCATTTGCTGGCATGTATATGTAGCAGTGGGGTCATCTCAGGGAGAAGATCGATAAGAATAAGGTCCCTCTTCCCTACCAATGCAGGCGGGCCCCATTTTCTATGTATATCTTGAAAAAATAAAGGCATCATATAATTAATGCAGCCACACAGTCATTTATTCCTGAGTTTCAGAGTTTGCATTTCTTAATTTTGTTCATTGATATGCCCTGCAGGGCAGAAAAATCTGCCTTCTACCCTCCAGGTTCTGTGCTGGGCCCCAGAATTAAACTGACATAAAACAGATTAACAGAAGGAAAGCACACAAATTTTGTTTAATATTTTTGCATGCACAAAGGAGCCTTCAAAAGCAAAATGAAGATTTTAAGAAACCATTTGGCTCTAAAACTTTTTAAACAAAGAGTGATAAATTGTGGGGATGTGACAATACCTAGGGACTTGGACTAGGGGCAATTCGTTTCGGGGCAGGGATTAGGAAATATACGGTGGAAACTAATGGGAGATAAGGACTATTTTAGTAAGTTTGTTTGTACAAATCCATTTTGTCATTGACTCAGTCTGTTGGTAAGAACATTTCTTTCTTCCTGCTAAAGGTAATCTATCTTTTTTATAGGAAAATTTATGACATATATTTAGGAAGAAAAGGGAGGTCAGAAAGTATCTTTCTGTATCTGGTATTTTTCCAGTGCCTTTACCTGAAAATAACCAATATGCTAAAGTGGCATATATTGAAGTGAAATGTTTTGAGCTCTTTTGTACCATTTTGTACATCAAAATTGCTTACTTATTGTTTTGTAACTTTATTATACTCGGTTCAAAATTTAAATAAAATCAGATTACATACATAATCTTAACCATCTTTTCTTCTTTTATTTTACTATTTTATTGCCTGTGTAATATACATTCCTCAATAGATACAACCTTCACATCTTTCCTTATATAGATAATTGTACTACAAAATATTCCTTTTAAAATATTGGGTAACCTTTACAAGTTCACGATTTCAAATACTTACAGACTTGTTGAAGTTTCCTTGTGTAGAAGATATCTATTACAATTATTTATAATTACATAATGAGTTTTGAGAGATAAACAGAAGCTAGAATGTAAATCTTTGTCTAGCTTGCTTAGGAGATTGAAGTTCATCCTATAAACACTGGAGATCATTGAATAGTTTTAATATAAAAAGCAGACTGGGACACAATCAGGTTAATGATTAGTCCAATTGGATCAGATTTCCATGATTTGGATAACAATTCTGATTTGGAGAGAGGAAGAGTAGAAAGCAGAAAATAAGATCCACATTAATTGATTTTAGAGATAAGGAAAATTTGATCTGAGACAATGGACAGTTCGAGTCAAGAGGGAAGGATAGTTTCCTGAGATGTTTTAAAAGATGCATTGCATAATAGATATGAGAGTTGAAGAAGATGTGCAGTGCAGCATAGCACACAGCTTGGCTGTTCCAGTTATTGTATGTTGAGTTGCAAATGCCAGTAAAATGCCTAATGGAAATACCATAAAGAAATGGATAAGGAGGTGGTTTAAGCTCAGAGATCAGGGCTAAAATTATTGAAAGACCAATCATTATTATATGGATTCTAGCTCTTATTGAGGTCAATGAATTGCTATTTGCTGATAGATAAAATTTGAGCAATAAAAATTCTAAGCACATTTACAAGTTATCATTTATTTTAGGTAATTCAACTGCTTTAATTTTATAGTCTCATAACTGTAAACCCAAAGTACAAAAATGACAAAAGCACTGACTTATAAATAAAATTTGATTAGCCAAGTTCTACATTTAATTGACAATTTTGTTTTTCAAAGTAGGTTTGTTTGGTGCATCTAGAATTGTTTGAATATATCATGCTGCTATATTTATTTATGAAAGTGAAACTTAGTCACTCAGTTGTGTCCAAGTCTCTGCAACCCCATGGACTATAGCCCAAAAGGCTCATCTGTCCTTGGAATTCTCTAGGCAAGAATACTGGAGTGGGTTGCTATTTCCTTCTCCAGAGAATCTTCCCAACCCAAGGATCAAAGCTGCGTCTCCTGCACTGCAGGCAGATTCTTTACTGTCTGAGTCACTAGGGAATTTAGAGATCAATGTGTTTGTTTCATTCATTTAATAGTGTAGTTATGAATCTCTTTTCAAAGAACCTGGACATGGTTTTTAATTTTTTTCAGACTTGAATGGTATAGGTAAAAGTTTAATCCATTTCTATCATGCTAAACTCAAACTCATCCTTCTTTTTCAACAATGATTACTTCTCCTTGACCAAGGTTATACTCCTCATCATTCTCTTTAGACTAGCAGAGATCCCTTCAGCAATGCTGCTCAGTTTCTGCTACTTGATACAATCATGCTTTCCTAAGCAATTCTCAATGCTTCTCTAAGAAGACAAGAGGCAGCTATCGCTCTATCGATGGTTTATTCTCCCCTTCTATGGAGTAGAATTGCTTCTTGGCATTGGCTTCCCAGGCTGTGACTTCATTTCCCATCTACTTTTGTTTCTTGGTTGGGCCAGCAGTAAGTAGGCAAAAGTTATGATTACCAGTCCCAGGCTTAATAAACTTTCAAATCTGCCATTTACTTAATCTTCCCATGTGTGGGTTGATATTGATCTCAAGGGTGAACTTATGAGTGACAGGTTGAATATGGCAGAACATACATAGCCTGAGTCATGAGTAGCTGCACAGAGTGGAGCTCCCCATTCTTCCCTTTGACTTTACCTGGGTAAGAAATAAATTTGCATTTTCTTTAACTACTAAGATTTCATTGTTGATTTGTTACAGCAGATACCTAGTATTACCATAGGTTAAATCATGCAATAGGGAATTCTGAAACACAGGCCATAGAGTAGTCCCTTAAATTGAGTTTGCTTTTAAAAACATCCAAAGAGCCAGCCTCCAAGAAAATGCCAGTCTAGCTTTGTTTGCAAATCATGTTTCTTTAGCATCAGAGTGCATAGATTCCTTTAAAGAAAAATGAAGAAAGAAGGAAAGTGGCATTTTGGGGAGAACACCATGTAGTTCTTAAAAGGTCATCTCACTTATTTCTCATAGAAAATGAAATGTCCCTATGTGAATAAAATAAAATGAGTCATTTTAAAGATAAAGAAACTGAAGATAATAGAGATTAAGTGATTTTCTGAAGGTCACAGAGACACTGTTGAGTTTTGGAGTTTGGACCCAGAACTATATAACCCATGTATATTCTTTCAACTATATCACACTATTTTCCAACAGCTATAACTCTGAACATTTCTGTTTCTCTGGACAATTCTACTAGTTCTTAAAGAGACAAAACAAATTTCAGAAATTCATTCTTCAACAAATGTAAGCTGTGAGCAAACAGAAATGATGACTATTCAGGGAGACTGTAACCCACAACAACAACCATATATAGCAGTGTCATTTATTTGAAAAATGTGTGTTTTAGTAATATGTAGCAAAGCCTGCAATTCTGTTATTATATATATTCATTGGCTACAACTTAAAGGATTAGGAAAGAGCAACCCCATTTGTAATACTATACGCGTATATATCAATAAAAGGACTCCCTGAAGGCAATATAAATGTGGTGAAGATTGAAACAACATCTCAGAAATACAGATAGAGTCATATGGGGTCACCTGCATTGTCAGGGAGAATACAAATTTATTTGAATGCACTGAATCTGAGAACATATAAAATAAATGGTAGGAATATAAATTTACAGCCAAATAAATAGCTGTTGTGTCACTGAAATAGATAATCCAGACTTGTTTTCTGTTGGAACCCTTCTATGGTTTTATATTGGTTGATGATAATTGGAAAGTGGTCTGATTTAGTATTGAGGAAAATTAATTTAAAATTAAAAAAAATATTCTAACCGCAACCAAACTAGACATAGAACCTCAAATATTTACATATCTTCAACTCAGTTGTTTAAAAACCATACTAACATGAATCAGAAGAGGGAAGAAGAGGATGAGCATGAGATGAGGAGGACAAAGAGGACAAGGAAAGGACAGAACTAAGCCATACAGGCATACCTTGGAGATTTTGTGGGTTTGATTCTCAGTTCAGTTCAGTACAGTTCAGTCACTCAGTCATGTCCGAGACTCCTTGAGAACCATGAACAGCAGCACACCAGGCCTCCCAGTCCATCACCAACTCCCAGAGTTCACCCAAATCCATGTCCATTGAATCGGTGATGCCATCCAACCATCTCATCCTCTGTTGTCTCCTTCTCCTCCTGCCCTCAATCTTTCCCAGCATCAGAGTCTTTTCAAATGAGTCAGCTCTTCACATCAGATGGCCAAAGTATTGGAGTTTCAGCTTCAGCATCAGTTTTTCCAACGAACACCCAGGACTGATCTCCTTTAGGATGGGCTGCTTGGATCTCCTTGCAGTCCAGTGGACTCTCAAGAGTCTTCTCCAACACCACAGTTCAAAAGCATCAATTCTTCAGTGCTCAGCTTTCTCTATAGTCCAACTCTCACATCCATACATGACCACTGGATAAACCATAGCCTTGACTAGACGGACCTTTGTTGACAAAGTAATGTCTCTGTTTTTTAATATATTATCTAGGTTGGTCATAATTTTCCTTTCAAGGAGTAAACGTCTTTTAATATCATGGCTGCCATCACCATCTGCAGTGATTTTGGAGCCCAGAAAAACAAAGTCAGCCACTGTTTCCACATCTATTTGCCATGAAGTCATGGGACTGGATGCCATGATCTTCGTTTTCTGAATGTTGAGCTTTAAGCCAACTTTTTCACTCTCCCCTTTCACTTTCATCAAGAGGCTCTTTAGTTCTTCTTCACTTTCTGCCATAAGGGTGGTGTCATCTGCATATCTGAGGTTATTGATATTTCTCCCTAGAATCTTGATTCCAGTTTGTGCTTCATCCAGCCCAGCGTTTCTCATGATGTACTCTGCATAGAAGTTAAATAAGCAGGGTGACAATATACAGCCTTGATGTACTCCTTTTCCTATTTGGAACGAGCATGTTGTTCCATGTCCAGTTTAACTGTTACTTCCTGACTGGTATATAGGTTTCTCAAGAGGTAGATCAGGTGGTCTGGTATTCCCATCTCTTTCAGAATTTTCCACAGTTTATTGTGATCCACATAGTCAAAGGCTTTGGCATAGTCAATAAAGCAGAAATAGACATTTTTCTGGAACTCTCTTGCTTTTTTGATGATCCAGCAGATGTTGGCAATTTGATCTCTGGTCCTCTGCCTTTTCTTTTGCAATAAAGTGAATGTTGCAATAAAGAAAGTTACACAATTTTTTTGGTTTACCAGTACATATAAAAATTTTGTTTACACTATATGATAGTCTATTAGGTATGCAATAGCATTATGTTTAAAAAAGCTATGTACATACTTCAATTAAAATTTACTTTGTTAAAAATTGCTAACCACTATCTGAGTCTTCAGTGAGTCATAGTGGTAACTTCAAAGATTACTGATCACAGATCAACATAACAATTATGAACAATGAAAAAGTTTGAAATATTTCAAGAATTACCAAAATGTATCAGAGACATGAAATGAGCAAATGCTGTTGGAAATACAGTAGTGGTGATAGACCTGCTCAACAAAGGGTTGCCATAAACCTTTCCTTTATAAAAAACAAAAAACGCAGGATATGAGAACAATGATGGGAAAACAATAAAATGAGGTATGCCTGTATATTTTAAAAAAGGAGTCTTTAAGATAACTTCCCTATGACCCTCAAGGTCACATTATTCTATCACCAAATTCCTTATACTTCCTCATATTAGACAGAATTCTGTAACTCCTTACTTTCATAAGATCACTCACAGTTTTATTGTCTGGTTTCCAAATGTAGAGCACATTAAAAAGTAAATTAAAGAACCGACTGAAGCTGCAATAGGTAGATGTACTGATATCCACCATCACAGAGACATGCCAGAGTGACAGAAGAGAAAAGGGGAAAAAAACTATAAAAACAACATTTGCATGTCTGAAATTGGAGACATTTGGTACCATTAAAACATGGCATTAGCAGATTTTAATGTCTGAGAGCATTATTATACTGGGAAATATAATTATTGTTTCTACTGATGAAACTTAGTCTTCAAGAAAGTTAAAATGTTTAAGTTTAGATCAAGTTACGTTGTTCATGAAGGGTCATGTAGGTAGGTTTTTCTAAAAAGAATTGTGATTGTTTCTTTTAAATATAAAAGCCATATTTCCTATCTTTATCTATTAAACATAAAGTTCATTTGTTTTGAATATCTAGTGAAATGGAAAAAAGATGTTATATTTGTTAAGCAAAAAACAAATCTGAACTTCAATAAGGAGAGCTGCTGCTGCTGCTGCTAAGTCACTTCAGTTGTGTCCTACTCTGTGCGACCCCATAGATGGCAGCCCACCAGGCTCCCCCGTCCCTGGAATTCTGCAGGCAAGAATACTGGCGTGGGTTGCCATTTCCTTCTCTAATGCATGAAAATGAAAAGTGAAAGTGAAGTCGCTCAGTCATGTCCGACTCTTAGCGACCTCATGGACTGCAGCCTACCAGGCTCCTCTGTCCATGGGATTTGCCAGGCAAGAGTACTAGAGTGGGTTGCCATTGCCTTCTCCGTCCCAGGAGCACAGACTCTCATAAATTTCACAATTTTCTTATTAAATCTGAGCCATAAGAATATAACATATTTTTTATCATTTGATATTTGAATCCATAAATTTGAATTGATAATTAAGGACATTGAGCCAATAATAAATTAATCTTATTTTTACACATTTTAAAAGTAAATAAGTGAAGAAATGCAAATCTTACTTCTGATATTGCAATTTAGGAGAAGTTGGAAGAATGTCAGTTAAGACTCCTTCAGTGCCCAGAACCTGTACAAGGCACTTGAAGATGTCCGAGTCCTAGTTGCAACTTAGAACATTTGGAGTAGAATTACATAGATCCAGTTTCAACGAGGCACTGAGGTCTACACTTAATTTTCAATTTTTCCTCTACCTAAGCAGCAGTTGAGGAGGGCACAGCAACCCACTCCGGTATTCCTACCTAGAGAATCCCTATGGACAGAGGAGCCTGGTGGGCTACAATCCATAGGGTTGCAAAGAATTGGACATGACTGAAGTGATGTAGCAAACACGCAAGCAGCAGTTACTGAGGATGAAGGGGACAGTAAAACTGAATCGTGATGCAAGAAGGAGCCACTAAGACCACCTCCAGCAACACTTACATTCAAATATTTACATTTTGATACAACATTGACTTGATTCCTGTCCTTCACACCACCTCTTACTATACTGAACTTTTCTCCTTCTCTTCAGCCCATGGTAAACTCTCTTTATCTAAAATCACATCAGAAATAAAATTTTAGCTCCTTGTTTAGATAATTACTACTTGTTACTTGTATTGTTGTTCTTACATATGTTTAATTTTCATACCTTTATATCTCTTTTTATATATTTATGCATTGCTTTGCCTGCTATATAAGGAAATTCCCTGAATATAATTGTTAACTTTGAACTCTTTCTCAAATTCCAATGCAATGATCTGAAAATAATGAAATAGGATTGTATTTGTGGTCTAGTCTTAAATAATTCTTTTCATAAATTTGCTTCATTAATATATCTTTAGATATTTTCTGATATTTGGTCAGGTTTGGCCACCTGATGTAAAGAACTGACTCACTGTAAAAGACCCTGATGCTGGGAAAGATTGAAGGTGGGAGGAGAAGGGGTCGACAGAGGATGAGATTGTTGGATGGCATTACCGACTCAATGGACATGAGTTTGGGTAAACTCCAGGAGCTGATGATGGACAGGGAGGCCTGGCATGCTGCAGTCCATGAGGTCACAAACAGTTGGACACGACTGAGTGACTGAACTGAACTGAACTGAATATGTTACATTACTTATAAACATAGGTTATTAGAAAGCATGAGACACTAAGGTTTTATTTAATCCAACACTCTCATTTTATGAGAAGGAATTTGAGGTCCAGAGAAGTTGTTTTTATGTAAGTAACTAGTTGGATGGCAATTTCAAAGTTTACTTAATTTAAATAATAGTGTTACCATTTACTCTCATGACCCCAGCCCCCACCAATGGCTAAGAAATACTGATCTAGATGATTTCTAAGGACTTTCACACTTTCCAAATGATTTACCTTGAGTACCATTTTGTTCCAAGTGTGCATGTGTGCTCAGACCCTCAGTCATGCCCAACTCTTTGTCACCCCATGGACTGTAACTCCTCTGTCTGTGGGATCCTCCCAGCAAGAACACTGAAGTGGGATGCTATTTCCCTTTCCAGGAGATCTTCCCAGCTCATGGGTCAAACAGTATCTTTTACATCACCTGCATTGGCAGGTGAGTTTTTTTTTTTTTTTTTTATTACCACTAGCTCCACCTGGGAAGTGGCTCTATATACTCATGCAAGTGAGCGAGAAGTTGGGATAAATATTTAAGTAATTGAAATTTTAAGTGTTCAGATAACTCATTTAAAATTGTCCAAGTATCTGGAAAAATTGCTTCAATTCTTTAAGTTATAATTATAATCTATGTTTGATGAGTATTGTTACATAAAAAATATTCCTAAACAGACCAAAGTGCTTTAAAATTATAACACATGAATGATTGTTTGCAATATTGAGCCCGTCAAGTCATAGATAACCCCCTGTATTCTCATGCCAGATGAGCACTTTTGCATCAGTAGGAATCAGGAATAATTTGAAAACTCATGCAAGCAAAGTAAGGCATATTTCCTTTCAAAGGAACACAGACATAATTAGATATTTACATGTAACATTTAACCGTCAAGTTTGCCTTTAAGCTATTTAAAATTATTAAACTGCTATTTCATCACAGATTAAAAATAAATATAGGTATATACAGTTCATATATTAAAGAATTATTTGGAATAAACAGTTAAAATATGAAAAAATGTGTAATTCATAGATAGGAAAACATCACAAAATTAAATTGAAAAATTTGAGATTACTTTGCCTCTATCCAAAGACCTTGCTGGTCAATATGAAGTTATTTGAGGAATAAAATGAAACAAGCAAAAATGTATGGTTCACCTATTGATTATAAAATGTTTGGGATAATATAGGCCAGCAGTTCTCTGTTTGGTTATATCTAAAACTAGTATGTGTGCATGTATGAACTCCCCCCATTAAAAAAAAAAAACATATATATACAAACAAACATAAGACAAAACTTTGCACACATTTTGCAATAGTCTTTGTTAATTTCAACTTAGATTAGGTCAATATTCACTGAATTGACCTGTATAACACACTTAAATTCTCTGAAGTGTAGTCCCATTTTCTATAAAAGTACTGGACTAACAAGGGCTAATTTGGATGCAGGAAAAATTCACTTTCTTTTAATACTGTAATAGCAGACTTTCTTGTGATCTTCACTCTTTAAAAATAACATTTTAATGAGGCTTCAGTACAGAGTTAAGAGAAGTTTTTTTAAATTACCCCCTTTCAGTCTCAGTCCTAATTATGACTGTTTTCAGCTGTGTTCTGTGAGATATTGTTGGAAATGTTCAAAATATTCAGTCTTTGTCTTCAGAGAACTTACAACTTAATATGAAATGAATCATGTGAATAAATAGTTATGTTACTGGTTAAATGAAACAAAGAAATATGAGTATATGAAATCATGAAAGAATGAGTGGTTAATTCTACTAGAGATTATGCAAATCATTAATAAGGAAGATGATAAGAACATTGCTACTGAAATATATCTACAACATATAGTAGAATAAAAAGGCAGGTTAAGGAATGTCATGGCATACAGGACACAAAATTTATAAAGAATCAGCATATATTTAAGTATTAAAAAACAAACCTGTGAGAATCCAGTATTCTAGACAAAATTGATATTTGCTCAGAACAGTTATCTCTGCATGATATTAATGAAAAAACTATTTTAACACTTGTTTAAACGGTAAGGAATTTATTACTCAGGACCATGGTGATAGGTGTGTCAGGAGTTTTTATTTTTATTTTTTAATTTATTTTAATTGGAGGCTAATTACTTTACAATATTGTGATAGTTTTTGTCATGCTGCTGCTGCTGCCAAGTCGCTTCAGTCGTGTCCGACTCTGTGCAACCCCATGGACTGCAGCCTACCAGGCTCCTCCGTCCATGGGATTCTCCAGGCAAGAACACTGGAGTGGGGTGCCATTGCCTTCTCCCAGTTTTTGTCATACATTCACATTAATCAGCCATGGTTGTACATGTGTTCCCCATCCTGACCCTTCCTCCCACCTCCCTCCCCATCCCATCCCTCAGGGTCATCCCAGTACACCAGCCCTGTCTCATGCATCGAACCTGGACTGGTGATCTATTTCACATATGATAATATACATGTTTCAATTCTATTCTCTCAAATCATCCCACCCTTGCCTTCTCCCACAGAGTCCAAAAGTCATGGATGCAAGGATTCTTCAATATTCGTAAATCAATCAATGTGATACACCACATTAACAAATTGAAAGATAAAAACCATATGATTATCTCAATAGATGCAGAGAAAGCCTTTGACAAAATTCAACATCCATTTGTGATAAAAAACCATCCAGAAAGCAGGCATAGAAGGAACAGACCTCAACATAATAAAAGCCATATATGATAAACCCACAGCAAACATTATCCTCAATGGTGAAAAATTGAAAGCATTTCCCCTAAAATAAGGAACAATACAAGGATGCCCACTCTCACCACTACTATTCAACATAGTTTTGGAAATTTTAACCACAGCAGTCAGAGAAGAAAAATAAATAAAAGGAATCCAGATTGGAAAAGAAGAAATAAAACTCTCACTGTTTGCAGATGACATGATCCTCTACATATAAAATGCTAAAGACTCCACCAGAAAACTACCAGAGCTAATCAATGAATATAGTAAAGTTGCAGGATATAAAATTAACACATAGAAACCCCTTGTATTCCTATACACTAACAATGAGAAAACAGAAGGAGCAATTAAGGAAACAATTCCATTCACCATTGCAATGAAAAGAATAAAATACTTAGGAATAAATCTACCCAAAGAAACAAAAGATCTATATATAGACAACTATAAAACACTGATGAAAGAAATCAAAGAGGACACAAATAGATGGAGAAATAAACAATGTTCGTGGACTGGAAGAATCAATATAGTGAAAATGAGTATACTACACAAAGCAATCTATAGATTCAATGCAATCTCTATCAAGCTCCCAATGGTATTTTTCAGAGAACTAGAACAAATAATTTCACAATTTTTATGGAAATACAAAAAAACCTCGAATAGCCAAAGCATTCTTGAGAAAGAAGAATGGAACTGGAGGAATCAACCTGCCTGACTTCAGGCTATACTACAAAGCAACAGTCATCAAGACAGTATAGTACTGCCACAAAGACAGAAATATAGATCAATGGAACAAAATAGAAAGCCCAGAGATAAATCCATGCACCTATGGACACCTTATCTTTGACAAAGGAGGCAAGAATATACAATAGAGGAAAGACAATCTCTTTCACACGTGGTGCTGGGAAAACTGGTCAACCACTTGTAAAAGAATGAAACTAGAACACTTTCTAACACCATACACAAAAATAAACTCAAAATGGATTAAGATCTAAATGTAAGACCAGAAACTTTAAAAATCCTAGAGGAAAACATTGGCAAAACACTCTCTGATATAAATCTTAACAGGATCCTCTATGACCTACTTCCCAGAGTAATGGAAATAAAGGCAAAAATAAACAAATGAGACCTAATTAAACTTAAAAGCTTTTGCACAAGAAGGAAACTATAAACAAGGTGAAAAGACAGTCTTCAAAAAAAAAAACAAAAAAAAACAAAAAAGAAAAGACAGTCTTCAGAATGGGAGGAAATAATAGCAAATGAAGCAACTGACAAAGAATTAATCTCAAAAATATATAAGAAGCTCATGCAGCTCAATTCCAGAAAAAATGGGCCAAAGAACTAAACAGACATTTTTCCAAAGAAGACATACAAATGTCTAACAAACACATGAAAAGATGCTCAACAACACTCATTATCAGAGAAATGCAAATCAAAACCACAATAAAGTACCATCTCACGCTGGTCAGAATGGCTGCTTATCAAAAAGTCTGCGAACAATAAATACTGGAGAGGGTGCAGAGAAAAAGGAGCCCTCTTACACTGTTGGTAGGAATGCAAACTAGTACAGCTACTATGGAGAACAGCGTGGAGATTCCTTAAAAAACTGAAAATAGAACTGCCATATGACCCAGCAATCCCACTGCTGGGCATACACACTGAGGAAACCAGAATTGAAAGAGACACGTGTACCCCCTTGTTCATCACAGCACTGTTTACAATAGCCAGGATATGGAAGTAACCTAGATGTCTATCGGCAGATGAATGGATGAGAAAGCTGTGGTACATATATACAATGGAATATTACTCAGCTATTAAAAAAAAAAGAATGAATTTGAATCAGTTCTAATGAGGTGGATGAAACTGGAGCCTGTTTTACAGAGTGATAAGTCAGAAGGATAAACACCAATACAGTATATTAACACATATATATGGAATATAGAAAGATGGTAACGATGACCCTGTATGCGAGACAGCAAAAGAGACATAGAATATAAAAAACAGACTTTTGGACTCTGTGTTAGGAGTTTATAATAGCAGAAAGAGACTAAGCTCAACTCTAAATAGAACCAAAACAGGGGAATTTACAGCTAAGGAGCAGGTTGGGAAGGTAGGTCAGTAGATGGAAAGTTATTAAGAGGAGACTTACGTTCAGTTCAGTTCAGTTGCTCAGTCATGTCCAACTCTTTGCGACCCCATGAACCACAGCTCGCCAGGCCTCCTGGTCCATCACCAACTCCCAGAGTCCACCCAAGCCCATGTCCATTGTGTCAGTAATGCCATCCAACCATCTCATCCTCTGTCGTCCCCTTCTCCTGCTCTCAATCTTTCCCAGCATCAGGGTCTTTCAAATGAGTCAGCTCTCCGCATCAGGTGGCCAAAGTATTGGAGTTTCAGCTTCAACATCAAGGAGCAGGTTGGGGAGGCAGGTCAGTAGATGGATAGTTACTAAGAGGAGACTTTAAGGGGAAGAAAAATTCTTGCTGAACTGACCTAACAGGATTCTCATGAAGGCAGTCTAGGATGATCAGATATCTAAGGTGGGAGGCTTTTCTCTAAAGTGACAGTGCTTACATAACTATAATATACAGTTATAAGTATTTGTTAACACTCATAAAATGGAACATTAAAATGGCTGTATTTAAAAAAGTAAAATAAAATGGGTGTATTTCATATGACTTATAGATTTCAATAAAAAAAAATAGAAGCCAAAAAATTTACTGTATAAAATGTAGGATAAATATCTCTCCCTCCCTCCCTCTCTCTCTCTCTCTGTCTCATACACACACACACACACACTGAGGACTGCTTTGTTGCTGAGGGGAGATTTCAATCAGAAGAACTATATAAAGTAGCTACACAGAAAACAGAGACTGATTCTGTCTCAGTTAAGGAAATACTGATAAAATATCACAACAGAGGACAACTAGGGGTCTGATGATAATTTATGATAAATACTGGAGGAGGAGATTTGAAAATGCAATAGAGGATTGCACTAGATAATCTTAGTCTCTTCCACATGCAAGTTCTGTAATTCTATGATTTTAAAACCTTTCGCTACAGGAAAAAGATAAATGCTGCTGGTTTATCAATCCCTCTCCACTGGAAATGAGGGAGGCAATATAGAACACAAGGAGAGACCATAGAATAAAAAGCCTGGAGCACTCCAAAAGACCTTTCCAGTTCTATTGGATTGAAAATACTATGCACACTTGAAGGGAAGAAAAGGGAAATATGAGTCACACATCTTAGTATACTGTCTCCTAGGAGATGAGTACAAGAAAAACACCTTTCTTTGCCCTGAAAATTTTTGGTTCTTGTTTGTTTTCTGGGGTTTTTTGTTTTGTTTTATGTTACAGTGGACAAAGAAGCTATGGATACATGGTAATTACATCTTTGAAATAATTATAGTAATCAAAATAAATCTAACATTTTTACATTCAACACAACCCATTATCTGAGTAATAAATATTCAGTAAGTAAATTTGACTTATGGATTATGAATTTAAAATATTTATTAATCAATTACAAACTCAAAATATCTCAGCAGAACATTATTAGAAGCTTTACTCTTATGATTTCCAAACACAACAATGGATTATTGCTTATTATCTAAACTTGTGATCTTTTGTAAAGGTGTTTTATCACCACTTTTTAATGTAAACAGTTTGTTATAATCTCCATCCTTAATGATCTTCCAGTATTAGAAGCAGAACATAATTCCTGACAACATAATTCCTTCTCATCCTTTGTTCACACAATTGTTGGTATACTTGAGAATTTTTCCTTCTAAAAATCTTGTTGGTTTCCCCCATCCTTTCGCTATAGTTTCCTGGATGATATTTTCTATGTATTTCTTTTTCAGTTTTCAATATTACACACACACACACAAAGATACACACACACGAATATCATGCATTTTAAGGAAAAAACACAATTGAGCTCTTTATGGTCAACCAGAATGTATGTAATATGTCTACAGTGGCACATAGCAAAGAAGAAAATATCAATTTAATAATGATATTTTTATCTTATATGTTATATCACACATATATAGATACATCTTATAATTATATCTATTAACTATAGAATAATGGTTGATAGAAAAATATTGTTCTCAAAGAGAGTCACAGGATGTAGCTCTTTTATTCTCACAAGCTAAGAACTCTAGTCTAATCCTACTTTCTCAGAATCATGGTATGTCTCCTAAAAATTAGTGACGTATGAAAAGAATCGAAATTATAAATAACTGAAACACATTTTCATTGAGTACTGCAAAACAGGTGGATATGATAAAAGCTCAATTTTAAATAGCTTATTTAATATGGATCTAATTTGAGGTCAGGAAGGGCAGAGTGAGGAGATACCCCTCACCCAAGGTAAGGAGCAATGGCTGCACTTTGCTGGAGCAGCCGTGAAGAGATACCCCACGCCCAAGGTAAGAGAAACCCAAGTAAGACGGTAGGTGTTGCAAGAGGACATCAGAGGGCAAACACACTGAAACCATACTCACAGAAAACTAGTGAATCTAATCACACTAGGACCACAGCCTTGTCTAACTCAAGGAAACTAAGCCATGCCCATGGGGCAACCCAAGACGGGCGGGTCATGGTGGAGAGATTTGACAGAATGTGGTCCACTGGAGAAGGGAATGGCAAACCACTTCAATATTCTTGCCTTGAGAACCCCATGAACAGTATGAAAAGGCAAAATGATAGGATACTTAAAGAGAAACTACCCAGGTCAGTAGGTGCCCAATATGCTACTGGAGATCAGTGGAGAAATAACTCCAGAAAGAATGAAGGGATGAAGCCAAAGCAAAAAGAAGACCAGGCTGTGGATGTGACTGGTGATAGAAGTAAGGTCCGATGCTGTAAAAAGCAATATTGCATAGGAACCTGGAATGTCAGGTCCACGAATCAAGGCAAATTGGAAGTGGTCAAACAAGAGATGGCAAGAGTGAATGTCGACATTCTATAAATCAGCGAACTGAAATGGACTGGAATGGGTGAATTTAACTCAGATGACCATTATATCTACTACCGCGGGCAGGAATCCCTCAGAAGAAATGGAGTGGCCATCATGGTCAACAAAAGAGTCCAAAATGCAGCACTTGGATGCAATCTCAAAAACAACAGAATGATCTCTGTTCGTTTCCAAGGCAAACCATTCAATATCACAGTAATCCAAGTCTATGCCCCAACTAGTAATGCTGAAGAAGCTGAAACTGAATGGTTCTATGAAGACCTACAAGACCTTTTAGAACTAACACCCAAAAAAGATGTCCTTTTCATTATAGGGGACTGGAATGCAAAAGTAGGAAGTCAAGAAACACCTGGAGTAACAGGCAAATTTGGCCTTGGAATACGGAATGAAGCAGGGCAAAGACTAATAGAGTTTTGCCAAGAAAATGCACTGGTCATAACAAACACCCTCTTCCAACAACACAAGAGAAGACTCTATACATGGACATCACCAGATGGTCAACACCGAAATCAGATTGATTCTATTCTTTGCAGCCAAAGATGGAGAAGCTCTATACAGTCAGCAAAAACAAGACCAGGAGTTGACTGTGGCTCAGATCATGAACTCCTTATTGCCAAATTCAGACTGAAATTGAAGAAAGTAGGGAAAACCACTAGACCATTCAGGTATGACCTAAATCAAATACCTTATGATTATACAGTGGAAGTGAGGAATAGATTTAAGGGATTAGATCTGATAGATAGAGTGCCTGATGAACTATGGAATGAGGTTCGTGACATTGTACAGGAGACAGGGATCAAGACCATTCCCATAGAAAAGAAATGCAAAATAGCAAAATGGCTGTCTGGGGAGGCCTTACAAATAGCTGTGAAAAGAAGAGAAGCGAAAAGCAAAGGAGAAAAGGAAAGATATAAACATCTGAATGCAGAGTTCCAAAGAATAGCAAGAAGAGATAAGAAAGCCTTCTTCAGTGATCAATGCCAAGAAATAGAGGAAAACAACAGAATGGGAAAGACTAGGGATCTCTTCAAGATAATCAGAGATACCAAAGGAATATTTCATGCAAAGATGAGCTCGATAAAGGACAGAAATGGTATGGACCTAACAGAAGCAGAAGATATTAAGAAGAGGTGGCAAGAACACACAGAAGAGCTGTACAAAAAAGATCTTCAAGACCCAAATAATCACGATGGTGTGATCACTCACCTAGAGCCAGACATCCTGGAATGTGAAGTCAAGTGGGCCTTAGAAAGCATCACTATGAACAAAGCTAGTGGAGGTGATGGAATTCCAGTTGAGCTATTGCAAATCCTGAAAGATGATGCTGTGAAAGTGCTGCACTCAATATGCCAGCACATTTGGAAAACTCAGCAGTGGCCACAGGACTGGAAAAGGTCAGTTTTCATTCCAATCCCAAAGAAAGGCAATGCCAAAAAATGCTCAAATTACCACACAATTGCACTGATCTCACACTCTAGTAAAGTAATGCTCAAAATTCTTCAAGCCAGGCTTCAGCAATATGTGAACCGTGAACTTCCTGATGTTCAAGCTGGTTTTAGAAAAGGCAGATGAACCAGAGATCAAATTGCCAACATCCGCTGGATCATCGAAAAAGCAAGAGAGTTCCAGAAAAACATCTATTTCTGCTTTATTGACTATGCCAAAGCCTTTGACTGTGTGGATCACAATAAACTGTGGAAAATTCTTCAAGAGATGGGAATATCAGACCACCTGATCTGCCGCTTGAGAAATTTGTATGCAGGTCAGGAAGCAACAGTTAGAACTGGACATGGAACAACAGACTGGTTCCAAATAGAAAAAGGAGTACGTCAAGGCTGCATATTGTCACCCTGCTTATTTAACTTATATGCAGAATACATTATGAGAAATGCTGGGCTGGATGAAGCACAAGCTGAAATCACGATTGCAGGGAGAAATATCAATAACCTCAGATATGCAGATGACACCACCCTTATGGCAGAAAGTGAAGAGGAACTCAAAAGCCTCTTGATGAAAGTGAAAGTGGAGAGTGAAAAAGTTGGCTTAAAGCTCAACATTCAGAAAACGAAGATCATGGCATCTGGTCCCACCACTTCATGGGAAATAGATGGGGAAACAGTGGAAACAGTGTCAGACTTTATTTTTTGGGGCTCCAAAATCACTGCAGATGGTGACTGCAGCCATGAAATTAAAAGACGCTTACTCCTTGGAAGGAAAGTTATGACCAACCTAGATAGCATATTCAAAAGCAGAGACATTATTTTGCCAACAAAGGTTCGTCTAGTAAAGGCTATGGTTTTTCCTGTGGTCATGTATGGATGTGAGAGTTGGACTGTAAAGAAGCCTGAGTGCCAAAGAATTGATGTTTTTGAACTGTGATGTTGGAGAAGACTCTTGAGAGTCCCTTGGACTGCAAGGAGATCATACCAGTCCATTCTGAAGGAGATCAGCCCTGGGATTTCTTTGGAGGGAATGATGCTGAAGCTGACACTCCAGTACTTTGGCCACCTCATATGAAGAGTTGACTCATTGGAAAAGACTCATGCTGGGAGGGATTGGGGGCAGGAGGAGAAGGGGACGACAGAGGATGAGATGGCTGGATGGCATCACTGACTCGATGGATGTGAGTCTTAGTGAACTCCGGGAGTTGGTGATGGACAGGGAGGCCTGGCGTGCTGGGATTCATGGGGTCACAAAGAGTCAGACATGAGTGAGCGACTGATCTGATCTGAATATATTCTATTTACTATTGTTATAAATAGCTAGATTCTACTTGGATATTAAAATCCATATATTGGATGTAAACCTATGTCACAATCTTTAATAAATAAAACTAATATCATGTAATTAATACAAATTATTAAATGTCAAGAGGGTTTTAAATTATTTAAAACAACTTAGTCTTTGATAACACTAACAACCAAAAAGAATAACTACCCAGGTTCAGACAGTTGAAGAACTAGGACTAGATCATCAAATTCTGATCCTTAATCTCATTTTCATCTTCAGATTTTACTTATATTTTCAGAATAATTATCGAAGTGTACCAGAAAAGTTTTAGGTTTACAGGTAAGAAATATGAGACAGAAAAATTCTGTGATTTTATTGCAGCCACATAAAAGGTTGATGAGATGGTTCTACCTCAGAAAACCTTATGAGACATTCTTTAATTCTTAAGAAATTAATGTAGTTATTATTTTGTGGAGCTTCTTGAAGGTAAAGGTACCATACGTTTACCTTTGTAACAGTTTGAATTAGGTCCAGCTTTTTACTGTCAGGAGAAAAAACTTTTCCTCTAACATCTTAAGATCTGTGACTAGGAGGCTGTGAATTAAACTAATAGAAGACAGATTAAGAGAAGAAAATACAGACAATGTTTATAAATACTTATGTGCATGGGAATTCATGAAACAAGTGATACTCAAGGAAGCAGATTTGGGGGCTTGTACACCTTTTTAACAAAGGAAAGACAGTTTGGGCTTGGGGATGATAAATTGTGGGAAAGCAACTGGAAAACATATGAAGAAAAATGTTATTTTAGTAAAAATTGGGCTTCCCTGGTTGCTCAGTGGGTAAAGGGTCTGCCTGCGATGCAGGAGACACATGCAGACGATGAAGGTTTGATCCCTGGGTCGGGAAGATCCCCTGGAGCTGGAAATGACAATCCACTGCAGTATTCTCACCTGGGAAATCCAGTGGACAGAGGAATCTGGCAGGTTACAGTCCATGGGGTCGCAAAGAGTTGGGCATGACTTAGGGACTAAACAACAACATGTTGATATCAACTCCTCAGTTGAGATGATTTATTGCTCTTTTTTTCTGGAATAGGATTCCCTTAAAGGGAAATTCATGCCCAGCTTTTGGGCAGAAAAGGGAAGGCAGAGAACTCTCCTGCATGTGTTGATTGTCAGCTCAAAATGATACTTATTCCAAAGTGACATATTATGAGGTGGCATATACTGAACACTATCACTATAATGTCAAACAATATAAAAAGTAACAATAGCTTCAATACATAAAATTATTATATACTGTAGTTACTTCAGGGATTTTGAGGTGCTTGATGTTTAATCAAGACTCGTGTCCCTTCCATATATTTGCTCTTAGCACTGACTTCCAAATGCAAGTTCACTGCATGGTCCATTATGGCTGTCAGAGCATCAGTCAAATGCACCACAGGCATTGGCAAAAAGGAATAGACAGTAGAAAATATTCCAGCTACCTGTATGTTTTGAAGGAGCATGCCTTGATAGTCTACCCTAAAATCTCCATTTATATCTAAAGAGCAAGTTAATCATGGTTCAAGGGACATTAAGAAAATAAGTCTTTTAGCTGGATATATCCCTACTCAATAAAAATGGGATCAGTTACTAAAAAGGACAGAAAGAAAGGTAAGCAACTCTGCTGCATAATTTCTGCTTCCACTTCCAATCAACTTCCCATCATTGTCTACTTTCCTTTTTTCCTGGGATGCTGACTTGTACAAACTGCATCTTACCTTCTGGCTGTGAATTTAATTTAGTTAATGGAAGGAATAAGAATTTTGAAGAACGGAAGTAACAAGTGGTCTGAAATAAGTGATATTTGTTCTCTATGCTCCTTTTCTGCCAGCCTGCAATTCTTTGGCAGCTGCATTCTACTTCTTAAGAATGTAGCTTCTACAAGGGCATCTTTCCAATAGTTACAGCTGCTTTTGGACCTAAAAGCAGGAATAGTTCTCTGCCTTGTTAGCCTTGAAGTACTCTACCATCCTTATCTCTGTTCACACATTCACGAATAGGTTTGTAGGGAGTTATGCTCAGGCTGCCAGAATAAGAACCACAGACTGAATGGCTCAAACAACAGAATTCTATTTTTTCACAATTCTGAAGCCTAGAAATCTAATGTCACGTTCTTGGCAGGGTTGCTTTATTCTGATGTCTCTCTCCTTGGTGTGTAGATGGTCATCGTTTTTTGTTTTTTGTTTTTTTTTCCATTGTATCTTCATATCTTCTCTACCCATTTGTATCTAAATTTTCTTTTTGTAAGGACACCAGCCATACTGAATTGTGGCTAACTCTAATGAACTCATTTTAATTCAATACCTCTTTAAAAATTCTATTGCAAAATATAGACACATTCTAAGGTAATAGCTAGGACTTCAGCAGATAAATTTCAGAGAAGAGGGACACAAGAACAGCCCATAACATGTCACTTCAATATTGTTTCTTCATTTACTTCTGTAAGTGTTCCGTCTGTCCTTGCTAGGAGGGCTGACTAACAATCTTTGTCTTAGTCTCCATAGCATTTATAGCAGTGTTCCACAAACTTTAGTGTGCATGCAGATTACTTGGGGATCCTGATGAAAATGCATTCTGATTCTGTAGGGAGGAACGGTGTTGATATTTTTCATGCTTACAGATGATGTCATTAGAATGCACCCAGCTTGAGTTGCAGAGCTCTATATTCTGTTTTAAAAATTTCCAGCTGCTTCCATGAATAATCATTTCACTCAGCTGGTCCCATCTTACCTTGAATTTATTGAAGGTAATTAGAATGTGTGGGGTTTTTTTTTTATTTTTTTAACTTTGCTGAGATTCCTCTAAACATCTTAGCATGAGGATTCAGACATCTTCACATAAAAGAACACTGGCATAAGTTACTGGAAATATGTGTTCTGGTTACCAATGCAGTTCAATACAACAAAGATAATACTGAGTTATTAGTGTGTTCCAGAGTAATGTTTTAATGAACTTTCACTCCAGTTCTTCAAAGCTATTTGAACTAAAATGCATTCTAAGTAGCAGCATTATAAAATCTTTATAAATTAAATATACCAGCATTTTCTAGGCTCTTCTTTTATCCTATCTTAAGAGCATAAAAATAAAATTAATTTAATTTGGACTTTAGGATTGCAATCAGTCTGTCCTCAGGGAATTATGTATTACTGATTTTCTCAAGAAGTTAACTTTTTTTTTAATCCTAATTAATAATGGAGAAGAAGGATGCTACTGTCAACATTACATTTATAAGTATAATGGCAGGTTTTTAATAAGTATTTACCTTATACAACTGATAAATATTAAAATATGCTGATCAAATAAATGGATGAATAAATAAGAGATCAATTGGTAGAATAAATGAACATGATATATTTAAAAGGTTGCTAATAATAAAGATGAACCAGTTTTGGTGAAAACAACTAGTTGCCTTGTCAAGTGTACTAAGAATTTTTCTGAGGAGTTTATATTTGATAGTGTAGGAAATGAAGTCATAAGTTTTAGGTTTTAGTCACTTACTCCATGAAGGGGCCTCTTTCCTGGATCACATCAATGTGTACTCAAACATGAACAGAAAAATAGTAAAAAAAAAAAAAAAAAAAGGTACATCTAGCATCAGCTACACCAGCAGTGTGCAGGAATAACATCTCTGTACTCATTAGTTGAAGGTCACTCACGTGGTTGTGTATGATCAAGAGAGTCTGCATCTATGTTTGCCAGTCTTCTCCACTATCTGTATACTTGGGGCTCCTGGTAGCAAACCCTGCTATTGGTTCCAGGCTTGATACATTCCACATTGACATCATCTCAAATTTTTAATGTCCCTGTTTTGAAGTGAAGGAACAGCATTACAACCAGGCAACTTAGAGGTGCCTTAGGTTCTGAGCGAATGATGATACTTAGGATGTAAGAAAAACAAGACCAAATAAATTGGTCTTACGATGTAAGAAACACAAGACCAAATAAAAACAAGATGAGATAAATACAAAAAGCTAGAGAGTTAGTCACATTCTTCACACTAGCCAGAGGTAAGTCACAAATCACATCATCAAAAAGAATGAAACAAAATCAGTTACTTTAATCGGATGGTACTTAGCCATGAAACTCACCATTTATTCTATATAGGACTTATTTCAGGTACTGAAAACTGCTGAGACAAATATAGCACCCAGGAGTTCTGCAAAATATAGTCTGTAAATGTGGTAAATAGTACTATTGTCTGTCCCATAGAAGTTATTCAGTAAAGATGTATTGATTTACATAATTGATTTGCTAAAATATCGAGAGTAAATATAATAACACTTTGTTATATTTCCTCTGTGTAGGCTAAACAGATGTTGTCATAGTTCTGTAAAACCAATTTAACAAAAGAATAACACATTTAGAATTTAAGTATTTAGTTTTAAATTAACTGTAATTTAAAATTTAAAAGATCTAGACGAATAGATGTGTTGCATTTCTTTCAAGTTTACTGTTTTATTCTTGTGAGCTAAAGATATGGTTTCACCATTGCTGATATTTTCCCTGATGAGAGAAACATCTGTTTTGAGTTGCTAGTCTTAGCTGATATTGACAGAAAAAATGTGCTTTGAAAACAGGACTAGTAGAGTGCTTTTATGTGGGAGATAGGACCAATTCTATTTTTATTCAAGGTTCATTTATTATGAAAGAAAATGTTTTAGGTACTGAGGGGAATATGATTCTGAACAGGCCATATCTTCAGCTCACAATAAGATAAAAATTCAATAGACATGATAAACTATTTGTCCCCCTATACCCAACAATTTCTTTCAAACTAGGCTGCTTTGTCTATAAAAATACTATGTACATAGTGAAATTGTACTTACTGCCCTGACCAAGTAGACCACATTCAAAGACAGAAAGTGATCTCAGCCACTCCAGGAAACAGCATTTTAATAATTTCAATGACCCTTAAGGAGGCAGTTCTTGTAACACACAATAGATGACTAGTCACTCTACAAAATTAACTTTAGACAGCTCGTGGAAAACACTTGAAATCTTGCATATTTCAATATAATTAGGAAGATATATATCCTTCTTCAATTCACTTTTACTTATAATGGGCCTATAATAGCCTACATATTGTTACTTTTATTTTATTTTTTTATTTTTTAATTTAAATTTATTTATTTTAATTGGAGGCTAATTACTTTACAATATTGTATTGGTTTTGCCATACATCAACATAAATCCACCATGGGTATACACATGTTCCCCATCCTGAACCCCCTTCCCACCTCCCTCCCCGTACCATCCCTCTGGGTCATCCCAGTGCACCAGCCCCAAGCATCCTATATCCTGCTTCGAACTTGGACTAGTGATTCATTTCTTATATGATATTATACCTGTTTCAATGCCATTCTCCCAAATCATCCCACCCTCTCCCTCTCCCACAGAGTCCAAAAGGCTTTTACTTTTAAAAAAAGTATATGTTTCTATGCTCTGTTAGAAAGTTCTCAGATCCCTGGAGTAACATCTGAGTGAAAACATCTAGTGTGGTAGTGCTGAAATCATTATAAGATGGCTCAGATAGTAAAGAATCTGCCTGGAATAAAGGAAACACAGATTCAATCCCTGGGTCAGGAAGATCCCCTGGAGAAGGGAATGACAACTCACTCCAGTAATCTTGTCCAGAGATATGCATGAACAGAAGAGCCTGGTAGGCTACAGAGGTCACAAAGAATTGGACACACATACTAAACATTATTTACTAACACTATTTTGGGTTTCCCTTGTGGCTCCCTGGTAAAGAATCCACCTGTAATGCACAAGACCTGGGTTTGATCCCTGAGTTGGGAAGATCTCCTGGCAAAGGGAAAGGCTACCCACTCCAGTATTTTGGCCTGGAGAATTCCATGGACTGTATAGTCCATGGGATCTCAAAGAGTCAGGCACGACTGAGCGACTCTCATTTTTACTTTTCTTAAGAAACATAGACATTTACAAACTTATATTATTAGTAAGGAGAATGGACAATGTCTTTATGGGACATATGCTCTAAAGCAATCCTTTAAACATAATAAAACATTTTAGTGTTATATTAACTTGGGTATTCAAATGCAAATTTGATTTCTTAACCACTTCCCATCCTTAAGCAAATCCTGGTGGAAGATTTTACTAAAGTATTAAGTAAATGCTTTAGAGCGTTAAGCACAAAGTTACTCTCAGTACTTAATGGAAAAGGGACTAAATCATATTGAAACAATTATAACAGGGAGGATATAAGTATGTAATCATAAGACAGATCCAAGACATAAACTATATAAAATGAAAAAATTGATATGAAATTAACAAAGTCAGTGACATTTGGTAATTTGTCAATGAGACAGTTTATAAGCAAAATTTGTAAAAAGTTTATAAGCAAAATTAAGGTTGTTCTTTAACATTGAAATCAAATTGTGCAAAAAAGGAGAATTAAAATGTAGTTGAGACCTCTTCGTTTTAAATGTTTGCCTTCATGGAGTGATACTGCCTTTAGTTAGATACCTGGCCCATGCTGCAAAAATTAAGATGATAAGTATTCCCAGAAACAAATTGTATAATTTTAGTGATTTATTGTAGCTACAAAGAATTCTGAAATCTATTCCTTATTCAGAAAAAACTAAGTTAATGTATTTAGGAAAAAAATAAAAATAATTGTTTTAGGTCATATATTTTAATACTTAAGAAGTCATTGTTGAGTAACTCCATATAGCAAGTTAATATACTTTATTAGCTTACATTTTAAAAATCTTCATTAAAATATCACTGTTCAGTTCAGTGCAGTTGCTCAGTCATGTTTGACTCTTTGTGACCCTATGAACCACAGCATGCCAGGCCTCCCTGTCCATCACCAACTCCAGGAGTTTACTCAAACTCATGTCTATCGAGTCGGTGATGCCATCCAACCATCCCTTTCCTATGTCCTCCCCTTCTCCTCCTGCCCTCAATCTTTCCCAGCATCAGGGTCTTTTCAAATGAGTCAGCTCTCTACACAGGTGGCCAAAGTATTGGAGTTACAGCTTCAACATCAGTCCTTCCAATGAATGCCCAGGACTGATCCTGTTTAGGATGGACTGGTTGGATCTCCTTGCAGTCCAAGGGACTCTCAAGAGTCTTCTCCAACACCACAGTTCAAAAGCATCAATTCTTCGGTGCTCAGCTTTCTTCACAGTCCAACTCTCACATCCATATATGACTACCAGAAAAGCCATAGTCTTGACTAGATGGACCTTTGTTGGCAAAGTAATGTCTCTGCTTTTTAATATGCTGCCTAGGTTGGTCATAACTTTCCTTCCAAGGACTAAGTGTCTTTTAATTTCATGGCTGAAATCACCATCTGCAGTGATTTTGGAACCCCCCAAAATAAAGTCAGCCACTGTTTTCACTGTTTCCCCATCTATTGCCATGAAGTGATGGGACCAGATGCCATGATATTAGTTTTCTGAATGTTGAGCTTTAAGCCAACTTTTTCACTCTCCTCTTTCACTTTCGTCAAGAAGCTCTTTAGTTCTTCTTCACTTTCTGCCATAAGGGTGGTGTCATCTGCATATCTGAGGTTATTGATATTTCTCCCTGCAATCTTGATTCCAGCTTGTGTTGCATCCAGCCCAGCATTTCTCATGATATACTCTGCATATAATTTAAATAGGCAGGGTGACAATATACAGCCTTGACGTACTTCTTTTCCTATTTGGAACCAGACATAAAATGAATTTCACATATATGAATTTCTAGGAATCCTTTTTAGATTCTTTGTGATTGTGTAGAAAATCATGTCTTTTGCAAATAGATGCATTTTTATTTCTCTTTTTTCTAACTTATATGTCTTTATTTCTTCTTTTTGCCTTATTGCAAATTTGTTTTAGTCACTAGCTTATCCAACATGATGTTGAATAGGAATCAGCCTTAGAAAGGAAGAAAACTACTTTCCCACTAAATAAGACTAAGAGGAGAAGAAAGGAGAACTGAAGGAGAGAAAATAGAAGGAAGATTGGTTAGCTGTAGAGAACAATCAGTTTGCATGTGATGACAGAGACACAGAGTCCTTATCTTATGACCATGACTTTTTCTGTGAAATAGAAGCCAAGGTCATACAATGAGAATCAGACATTGAGTATACAGCAGTGGTAAGTAGGCAGATGAGCTTGGTCAAAGAGAATGGCAAGAGGGAGGAGAAGACATAGAGGAAAAAACTGAACTGTCCCATATAGGAAGATATATTAGTAGCACTAAAGGACTTGTGAAAGACTGGCAGCTGTCAAATTGTAAACTTTATGTACTTTAAAAGTTAAAATGTTCAATAATCAGTGTGCAAATCCAAGAACTCAGTTTATTGATTTGAACTGAGTTGGGTTCAACTGACTTGAGTTAGAAGGGAACCACTGGAAGTATAATGATAATAAAGGTAATAAGAAGAAAAGTAAAGAAAAAATAATAGTCCCAAATATAAGGCAACAACTGTGTTGATAATCCTAATATACACTACAGAAATACATAGGCGGCCGAGAGGAGCTACCCCACATCCGAGGCCAGGGGCAGCGGCTGGGAGGAGCAACCCCACCTCCAAGGAGTGGTAGCTGTGTGGGCACAGGAGGTCCTAGAGGAGCTATTCCACATTCAAGGTCAGAAGGGATGGCAGTGAGGAGATACCCCTCATCCAAGGTAAGGAGCAGTGGCTGCGCTTTGCTGGAGCAGCTGTGAAGAGATACCCCACGTCCAAGGTAAGAAAAACCCAAGTAAGATGGTAGGTGTTGCAAAAGGGCATCAGAGGGCAGACACACTGAAACCATACTCACAGAAAACTAGTCAATCTAATCACACTAGAACCACAGCCTTGCATAACTGAATGAAACTAAGCCATGCCCGTGGAGCCACCCAAGACTGGCAGGTCATGGTGGAGAGGTCTGACAGAATGTGGTCCACTGGAGAAGGGAACGACAAACCACTTCAGTATTCTTTCCTTGAGAACCCCATGAACCGTATGAAAAGGCAAAATGATAGGATACTGAAAGAGGAACTACCCAGGTCAGTAGGTGCCCAATATGCTACTGGAGATCAGTGGAGAAATAACTTCAGAAAGAATGAAGGGATGGAGCCAAAGCAGAAAGAATACCCAGTTGTGGATGTGACTGGTGATAGAAGCAAGGTCTGATGCTGTAAAGACCAATATTGCATAGGAACCTGGAATGTCAGGTCCATGAATCAAGGCAAATTGGAAGTGGTCAAACAAGAGATGGCAAGAGTGAAAGTCGACATTCTATAAATCAGCAAACTGAAATGGACTGGAATGGGTGAATTTAACTCAGATGGCCATTATATCTACTACTGTGGGCAGGAATCCCTCAGAAGAAATGGAGTGGCCATCTTGGTCAACAAAAGAGTCCCAAATGCAGTACTTGGATGCAATCTCAAAAATGACAGAATGATCTCTGTTCGTTTCCAAGGCAAACCATTCAATATCACAGTAATCCAAGTCTATGCCCCAACCAGTAATGCTGAAGAAGCTGAAGTTGAATGGTTCTATGAAGACCTACAAGACCTTTTAGAACTAACACCCAAAAAAGATGTCCTTTTCAATATAGGGGACTGGAATGCAAAAGTAGAAAGTCAAGAAACACCTGGAGTAACAGGCAAATTTGGCCTTGGAGTATGGAATGAAGCAGGGCAAAGACTAAGATCGCTTTACCAAGAAAATGCACTGGTCATAGCAAACACCCTCTTCCAACAACACAAGAGAAGACTCTACACATGGACATCACCGGATGGTCAACACTGAAATCAAATTGATTATATTCTTTGCAGCCAAAGATGGAGAAGCTCTATACAGTCAACAAAATAGAAACAAGACCAGGAGCTGACTGTGGCTCAGATCATGAACTCCTTATTGCCAAATTCAGACTGAAATTGAAGAAAGTAAGGGAAACCACTAGACCATTGAGGTGTGACCTACATCAAATCCCTTATGATTATACAGTGGAAGTGAGAAATAGATTTAAGGGCCTAGATCTGATAGATAGAGTGCCTGATGAGCTATGGAATGAGGTTTGTGACATTGTACAGGAGACAAGGATCAAGACCATCTCCATGGAAAAGAAATGCAAAAAAGCAAAATGGCTGAATGGAGAGGCCTTACAAATAGCAGTAAAAAGAAGAGAAGTGAAAAGCAAAGGAGAAAAGGAAAGATATAAGCATCTGAATGCAGAGTTCCAAAGAATAGCAAGAAGAGATAAGAAAGCCATTCTCAGATATCAATGCAAGGAAATAGAGGAAAACAACAGAATGGGAAAGACTAGAGATGTCTTCAAGAAAATTAGAGATACCAAGGGAACATTTCATGCAAAGATGGGCTCGATAAAGGACAGAAATGGTATGGGCTTAACAGAAGCAGAAAATATTAAGAAGAGGTGGCAAGAATACACAGAAGAACTGTACAAAAATGATCTTCACGACCCAGATAATCACAATGGTGTGATCACTGACCTAGAGCCAGACATCCTGGAATGTGAAGTCAAGTGGGCCTTAGAAAGCATCACTACGAACAAAGCTAGTGGAGGTGATGGAATTCCAGTTGAGCTCTTTCAAATCCTGAAAGATGATGCTGTGAAAGTGTTGCACTCAATATGCCAGCACATTTGGAAAACTCAGCAGTGGCCACAGGACTGGAAAATGTCAGTTTTCATTCCAATCCCAAAGAAAGGCAAGGCCAAAGAATGCTCAAACTACCGCACAATTGCAGTCATCTCATTCGCTAGTAAAGTAATGCTCAAAATTCTCCAAGCCAGGCTTCAGCAATACGTGAACCATGAACTTCCAGCTGCTCAAGCTGGTTTTAGAAAAGGCAGAGGAACCAGAGGCCAAATTGCTAAAATCCTCTGGATCATAGAAAAAGCAAAAGAGTTCCAGAAAAACATCTATTTCTGCTTTCTTGACTATGCCAAAGCCTTTGACTTTGTAGATCACAATAAACTGTGGCAAATTCTGAAAGTGATGGGAATACCAGACCACCTGACCTGCCTCTTGAGAAATTTGTATGCAGGTCAGGAAGCAACAGTTAGAATTGGACATGGAACAACAGACTGGTTCCAAATAGGAAAAGGAGAACTCAAGGCTATATATTGTCACCCTTCTTGTTTAAGTTATATGCAGAATACATCATGAGAAACGCTGGGTTGGAAGAAGCACAAGCTGGAATCAAGATTTCTGGGAGAAATATAAATAACCTCAGATATGCAGATGACACCACCTTTATGGCAGAAAGTGAGGAGGAATTAAAAAGCCTCTTGATGAAGATGAAAGAGGAGAGTGAAAAAGTTGGCTTAAAGCTCAACATTCAGAAAATGAAGATCATGGCATCTGATCCCATCACTTCATGGGAAATAGATGGGGAAACAGTGGAAGCAGTGTCAGACTTTAGTTTTTTGGGCTGCAAAATCACTGCAGATGGTGACTGAAGCCATGAAATTAAAAGACACTTACTCCTTGGAAGAAAAGTTATGAGCAACCTAGACAGCATATTCAAAAGCAGAGACATTACTTTGCCAACAAAAGTCCGTCTAGTCAAGGCTATGGTTTTTCCTGTGGTCATGTATGGATGTGAGAGTAGGACTGTGAAGAAGGCTGAGCACCGAAGAATTGGTGATTTTGAACTGTGGTGTTGGAGAAGACTCTTGAGAGTCCCTTGGACTGCAAGGAGATCCAACCAGTCCATTCTGAAGGAGATCAGCCCTGGGATTTCTTTGGAAGGAATGATGCTAAAGCTGAAACTCCAGTACTTTGGCCACCTCATGCAAAGAGTTGACTCATTGGAAAAGACTCTGATGCTGGGAGAGATTGGGGGCAGGAGGAGAAGGGGAAGACAGAGGATGAGATGGCTGGATGGCATCACTGACTTGATGGACATGAGTCTTAGTGAACTCCAGGAGTTGGTGATGGACAGGGAGGCTTGGTGTGCTGCGATTCATGGGGTCACAGAGTCAGACACGACTGAGCGACTGAACTGAACTGAACTGAACTGAATATTATAATTACCTGTTACAGTGTAACAAATCATCTAAAACCTAGGGGCATAAAATAATTGTGTTATGCTCACAAATGTCAAGAGTTTAGACAGGAATGGAGAGTGTGAGTATCTCTAGGGAGAGGTTCACTATCTCTAGGTCCTCAGTGGGAAGAATTGAACAGCAGAGGGCTTGTTGAGCATTACTCTCTTGTTCTTTGTAGTTAGTGTCAAGGCATGATTACCTGGTGTTTCCATGTGACTTCTTCAGTATGGCATCCTCAGCCTAGACAGGCTTTTCATAGGGCTCCAAGAATGAGTGGTTTCTTAAAGAAAGCAGAGGCTGGATGGCCTCATTTAGGATGTCACATAATGTCACTTCAATCTTAATCTATTGACTGACATAATCATCAGCTCACCTAGATACAGGGGGAGCTGGCATAGGTTACATCACTTAGTGAGGGGCATCAGATAATTTACAGTCATGTTTTAAAACTGCCACAGCTAGAAAATAAATGCTAATACTTAAACAAGCCCTGGTGACTCAGACCTGTAAAGAATCCACCTGTAATGCAAGAGACATAAGAGAGCAAGAGATGTAAGAGATGTGGGTTCAATCCCTGGGTTGGGAAGATCCTGTGGAGAAGGAAATGGCAACCTACGCCAGTATTCTTGCATGGAGAGTTTCATGGACTGAGGAGTTTGGTGGGCTACAGTTCATGGGGTTGCAATGATTCAGACACGACTGAGAGACTAATGCAAAATATACTTCTATGTGTGGCTCCTGGGTGTGGCTAGTGATTAAGAACCCACCTGTCAACGCAGGAGACTTCAGACCCAGTTTTGACCCCTGGGTTGAGAAGATCCCCTGGAGAAGGTCATGACAACCCACTCTAATGTTCTTTCCTGAAGAATCCCATGGACAGAGGAGCTTGGTGGGCTACAGTCCATACGGTTGCAAAGAGTCAGACACCACTGAAGCAACTTAGCATGCATGCATGGATACCACTATGTTGCCTTAAAACAGATGCTACCAGTACATTATACATAAAATCAAATAAATCCTTTAAGAATAAGATTTATTTTCAGAATAGATAGTCTTTCCTTGTTCCAAATCTCTTAATCAAATGATTTTCTGAGAAGCACTTTCCAGTTCTTCACAATTCTTGTTGACTAAATTACTAGGAAGAAACTACAGCTCCATGATCTATGTCATATTACAGAAAATAATAAGATAATAGTATGTCTAAATGAAATAAAATATTAATGTAGGTCAAATTATGTATTTGTCTAGCTAAAAATGTTATATTATTTCATACTTGCAACTAAATGTGAACGATGGGTGGAAAACATCTGAATGGAAAGTAAACTAAGAATACTGTGGTTGGAAATTAGAGAATTCAGGGGAAAACCTGGGAGGGTCAAGGCAACAGAGTAGACAGTTGGGATGTGACAAAAGTCTGCCTGAGTTTGAATTCTGGCTCAGACTTCTAGTGAACTGTGTGACTGGGAGTTAATTATTTCACCCTTAAGCTCCAGTTATTATTGTGTGGATCACAATAAACTGGAAAATTCTGAAAGAGATGGGAATACCAGACCACCTGACCTGCCTCTTGAGAAATCTGTATGCAGGTCAGGAAGCAACAGTTAGAACTGGACATGGAACAACAGACTGGTTCCAAATAGAAAAAGGAGTACGTCAAGGCTGCATATTGTCACCCTGCTTATTTGACTTATATGCAGAGTACATTATGAGAAATGCTGGGCTGGAAGAAACACAAGCTGGAATCATGATTGCAGGGAGAAATATCAATAACCTCAGATATGCAGATGACACCACCCTTATGGCAGAAAGTGAATAACTAAAGAGCCTCTTGATGAAAGTGAAAGAGGAGAGTGAAAAAGTTGGCTTAAAGCTTAACAGTCAGAAAACTAAGATCATGGCATCCAGTCCCACCACTTCATGGCAATAGATGGGGAAACAGTGGCTGACTTTATTTTTCTGGCCTCCAAAATCACTGCAGATGGTGACTGAAGCCATGAAATTAAAAGACGCTTACTCCTAGGAAAGAAAGTTATGACCAACCTAGATAGCATATTCAAAAGCAGAGACATTACTTTGCAAAGAAAGGTCTGTCTAGTCTAGGCTATGGTTTTTCCAGTACTCATGTATGGATGTGAGAGTTGGACTATAAAGAAAGCTGAGCACCAAAGAATTAATGCTTTTGAACTGTGGTGTTGGAGAAGACTCTTGAGTGTCCCTTGGACTGCAAGGAGATCCAACCAGTCCATTTTAAAGGAGATCAGTCCTGAGTGTTCATTGGAAGGACTGATGTTGAAGCTGAAACTCAAATACTTTAGCCACCTGATGCAAAAAGCTGACTCATTTGAAAAGACCCTGATGCTGAGAAGGATTGAAGGTGGGAAGAGAAGGGGACAACAGGATGAGATGGTTGTACAGCATCACCAACTCAAAGGACATGAGTTTGGGTAAACTTTGGGAGTTGGTGATGGACAAGGAGGCCTGGTGTGCTGCAGCCCATGGGGTCACAAAGAGTCGGACACAATTGAGTGACTGAACTGAATTCAACTGAAGGTCCAGTTTCCCCATCTACAAAAGGGGAGTATACTTATCCAGGTGTGTATTTTTAAGGATCAACACAGGGTAAATATAAAAATACCAGCCAATAAACTTTTAGTTTCATGAATTTGACATCAAATAAGCTGCAGTAATAAGACTTTCAAAGACTGACAAGTAGGTTTTCAGAGAGAGACAAAGATATTATAATTCAAATCAATAAACAATATAAGATCAGCACAGTGGGACAAGGCAGACTGATTCAAACTGAGTTAACAAAACACTGCAGTGTCTTAGCATAGGCAAAGGAAAAAAGGCTGTGGAAACTCTGAACAGTAATCCTGGTTAATTCTTGTGAGAGACTGCCAATTGAAGACCACAGTTTTATGTGACACTTTTATACATTTGTCCAAATTAAGAGTCCGCCCCTTTTGTGATTAAATAATCTTATCAACTTAGTCAATTGGATAGTATTCATTTGACTTTGGATTACATAGTACATTTTGAACTTATAGCACTGCTATCTTATACATTTATATGGTTATTTCAAAATTCCTTTTTTTCTACGAAGACTATAATCTTTAAGGAAAAGGACTGTGCATTTTGTTAAATTTTATCAACCACAGTGCTATTCATGAAATAGATAGTCAAAATGGTTTTAAATAAAGAAGTATCTTGGTTTGAAAATTCTCATAGTGACAAGCAAGATTCTTTGATTACATTATCTGAGTTTTCAACTTACCTCTCATGATATTCCCCTTAGTCTCACTTCATATTCATCCTGCCATCTCTTTCCTATGTTGTTTCCTGTTAACAGCAGCAGAACAGTGAGCTTCCATTAAAATCATCCTTGTGTGGAAATGCTCAAAGAAGTTAAAGAATTTGTTACCCATTTTTGCTTTAGGTATGTTGAAAGTGAAAGTGTTAGTCACTTGGTTGTGTCTGACCCTTTGTGACTCCATGGTCTTCCATGGGACTCCAGGAAGAACACTGGAGTGAGTTGCTATTTCCTATTACAGGGGATCTTCCTGATCCAGGAATGGAATCCGGGTATCCTGCATTGCAGGCAGATTCTTTACTGTCTGAGCCACCGAGCAAGCCCAGCCTTATGTATATTATTTAAAAGCAAATTCATTAATTAGAAAGATAACACATATTAACTTATTTTCAACTATTAGGGCTTTATTATGAATTGAGATGGAGCTATGTAATTAGCAGGTCAGTAACCTAAGGAAACTTTGAAAATATAAACATATTAGCAGTGATGTTTAGCAGCATGAAATCAGCAGGGTGAGGTGCAGAGTATGAGGTCATTCTAAATGCAGAGGATTTAGGCTTCAGTAACAGATGGTGGAAAATTGAGGGGAAATATGAGGTTTCTGTTTGTCTTTGATTAGGAGTTCTCTAACTGGTCTGCATTAGAGCCACTGAGGAACTTTTAAACAATAAAGAGGTGTGCCCCTCTCTTTGACCAGATGTTGATTGAATCCATCTCAATGAGCCAAACAGCCTTAGGTGTTTACCAGTAGGTTGTAATGTGGAGCCAGACTTGGATATCCCCACTGTGGCTGGAAATTTACTATAAGGGATCAAGAGGTTTAAATAAACAATGGGATACATGTGTCTCTTCTAATTTTGGTTTCTTGGGGTATATGCCTAGGAGTGGGATTTCTGGGTCATATGGTAGTTTTATTTCTAGTTTTTTAAGGAATCTCTATACCATTTTCCATAGCGTCTGTATCAATTTACGTTCCCACCAACAGTGTAAGACCATTCCCTTTTCTCCACACCCTCTCCAGCATTTATTGTTTGTAGACTTTTTGATGATGGCTGTACTGACTGGTGTGAGGTGATATCTCATTGTAGTCTTGATTTGCATTTCTCTAATAATGAGTGATGTTGAGCATCTTTTTATGAGTTTGTTAGCCATCTGTATGTCTTCCTTGGAGAAATGTCTGTTTAGGTCTTTTGCCCACTTTTTGTTTGTTTTGTTTCTCTGGTATTGAGTTGTATGAGCTGCTTGTATATTTTGGAAATTAATCCTTTGCCAGTTATTTCATTTGCTATTATTTTCTCCCATTCTGAGGGTTGTCTTTTCACCTTGCTTATAGTTTCCTTTGCTGTGCAAAAGATTTTAAGTTTAATCAGGTCCCATTTGTATCCCATTGTTCATTGCAGCACTATTTACAATAACTAGGACATGGAAGCAACCTAGGTGTCTATTGACAGATAAATGGATAAAGAAGTTGTGGTATATATACACAATGGAATATTATTCAGCCTTAAAAAGGAACACATTGGAGTCAGTTCTAATGAAGTGGATGAACCTAGAACCTAGAAACTTATACAGAATGAAGTAAGCCAGAAAGAGAAAGATAAATATCGTATTCTAAATAAATATCGTATTCTAAAAAATGGTACTGAAGAATTTATTTACAGGGCAGCAATGGAGAAACAGATGTAGAGAATAGATTTATGGACAAGGAGAGAGGGGAGGAGAGGGTGAGATGTATGGAAAGAGTAACATGGAAACTTACATTACCATATGTAAAATAGACAGCCAATGGTAATTTGCTGTTTGGCTCAGGAAACTTAAACAGGGCTCTGTATCAAGCTAGAGGGGTGGGATGGGGAGGGAGATAGGAGGGAAGTTCAAAAAGAAGGGGATATATGTATACCTATGGCTGATTCATATTGAGGTTTGACAGGAAACAACGAATTCTGTAAAGCAATTATCCTTCAATAAAAAAATAAATTAATTAAAAAAAAGAAGTTTAAATAACATGTCTTTGTTTACTTTACAATTTGTGTATCAGATCTGGGAAAGATTACTATAGTTTCTTTCCCTTAAAATGCCTGGTGATATTTCTTATGATTTATTTATTTTATTTGTTTGGGTAGCCTTCCCAGGTGGCTCAGTGAGTAAAGAACCCGCCTGCAATGCAGGAGACCCAGGAGACATATGTTCGATCCCTGGGTTGGGAAGATTCCCTGGAGAAGGGCAGGGCAACCTACTCCAGTATTCTTACCTGGAGAATTCCATGAACAGAGGAGCCTGTCGGGCTACAGTCTATAGAGTCTCAAAGAGTTGGACACAACTAAAGCAACTGAGCACAGGGCAAAGTCGTGATTGTGTGATTTAAGACTAACATATGATATGCTCCAGTAGTTAACTGGTTTATTTGGCAAATTCCATATAGGTCAAATAATTATTTTTTAAGTCATAATTTATAATTTGTATATAAAGGGTCTTTCTATTAATAACAATACACTTTTCATAACAACAATAATGATGCACTGTTTACGATCTTCAATGAGTATGCATATATGTTATGTTAGATTAGATATAGTATTCTGTCCCTTCAGATAAAAAATAATAAATGTTTCAAGAAGTATTTTTAGAGTTATGTATTATGCAGAATTTTATGTTTTTTAAATTTTAAATAAAAAATACATCAAAGGCAACATACTAAAAAAAATCTAGCTTTCTCACAATGAATTAATAAGACTAACTCCATTCTGCCACAAGTAAATCAATGCAGTATGCAATAGAGGTCTTAAGTCTGGATATGAAAATATATGTGTATATATATGGCTTGAATATTAGAAAAAGAAAGCTCAATCTGTTATAAATTTTCATTGCAACCACATATATTAACCAATATTGGAAAATAAGATGGAAATAAAGAATGTGTGAAAATTTAACAGAGCTCACTATGCATCTGTTTCTCATCTGTATCTTATATCTTGGTATCCTTTAAAGGTAGAATATTCATGAGTTTTAGATCAATTTATCAAGATAATTCAGCCATAAAGAGTGCTTCTTTGTCTCAGAAACTCAGCTTTCCAAATAAGTTTTGAACTCATGTAAACATTACCAGTATTTCAGTGCAAGGAAGAATTCCTTAGCTTGGAAATGTGGCTTTATTTGAACTTTAAAATCACTGGGGAAATGGGCCCATCAGTTTTATTTTATCATAAATAACAGTATCAGAACAGCTCCCTTAGTTCTAATCTTAAGGAAGCTTTCACACAGTCGATATCATTTAGAAGAAACAGAATAAATTTAATATTTTTTTAACTAGTTCTCCTCCACCTTTCTTGGAAATTTACTGGAAATTGGAATTAACTTAGCTACATGAAGTTCAAAATTTCTAGTGCTTTTCAATATAAATGTAATGTGAGCTACGTACAGACTTTCTGATTTCCTAGTAGTCAAATTAAAATAAGCAGGAATAAACAAATTATTTTTAATAATATATTTAAGTATTTAGCCAAAAATTATCATTTAAATATGTAATTAATATAAAATTAATAATGACATATTTTACACTCTATTTTTTCATACTAGATCTCTAAAATCCCAGGTACAGTAACAATTAGAGCATATCTTAAATCATATTAGCCAATTTCAAATGTTCAATAGCCACATGTAGCTAGTAGCTCTCACATTGTTAATGCTGTACTAACCCCTTTAATAGTGATTAACTATACTTTTGTAAACAATGAATTAATGTGTCATCAAGAAAGACGTATGTAATCCTCATAGGATGCAGAGGCTATCCTGACACCCCTCCCCCAATCTCCAGTGATATATAAGTACCTCCAGTTGATCTAGACAAACTGCAGAATGGATGAACTGAAATCATGGAATTAAAACTATTTCCTGGAGCTGTTACATTCTAATTCCATACATTTCATAGTACACAGTGAGGGCTGACCCATTTCAACATCAAGTCAAATATTAATGTATACTGTAACAACTTTAAAGTGTAATGGTTATACCATTAAAAAGAATGTCTCTTATTTTCATGTTTTCCCTTACCTATGGAAGGCTATTCACACCTAAATAATGTCTTTCATAGTGCTGTATCTGTAAGATATTACATCCTGTTTCCCATTAGTTTGAATGGAGAAATTAATCATTGACAAAATGGTGAAATTCTCTCATAGGAGGACAAATAGTTTATAATTTGTAGCCATAGGCCTATAGAATAAAGACATGTATTCTAGATAAAAGATGTAACCAAGGACAATGCATTAACAATCATTTTAAAATGTTTTGTTCTAGTATTGGTAGAGAACCTATTGATACATGAATATTTTGTCAAAAGTAAATTTGGTGAGATCCCCAAAGTAACTAAAAAAATGCCTTTTTTTTAGGCATAGCTAGGAGATAAATGACTAATTCTTGAGAGATAATTCATAATATTCAATTCAGAGATGGAAAATTATTCTTTCACTATGTGAATTCTTGCACTATATTTTCATTAATATCACTTTATAAAGATATAAAATTCATGCATTCACTCATGACAAGAAAACTTTCCGAATTTTGTTTCTCCTATTTTTAATACTGGAGTGGAGTGGAAGTTGTTCATTCTTGTGTTACTCTTTGTGAGCCCATGGACTGCAGCCCGCCAGACTCCTCTGTACATGTAATTCTCCAGACAAGAATACTGGAGTGGGTTGCCATTCCCTTCTCCAGGTTAAATGTCAACCCAGGGATTGAATCCAGGTATCCTGCTTTGCAGGCAGATTCTTTACCATCTGAGTCACTGGGGAAGGCACATCTCAAAGACACAGAGAAATCTGAGCTTCTATTAAAACACTACACTCAGTTTTTTCAAATTACTATGAGAAAATGTTCTTATTCATCTTACTGATAATAAATGTGGCTAGCATTTAATTCTATAAATTGTAGTTCTAGCCAATGTAATACTTACTGAATGTAGATTCATAGGGTCTATTACTAAATGCCAAGTGACATGCTTGGAGTTATGATACACTAAGTAACAGAATACAGTTTATGCCCTTAGGAAATTTAAAGACAGATACATGCAAATATAACTTTAATATAATTCATAAAAACAGCTACTATTTTTGAGTTTTTCCTATCTGATATACATTATCCTTGCTGATTATATACATTATTTTATTTAATCCTAAAAATAACCTTTTGGATAGATATCATCTTTTATTATATTGGAGGAAACTGAAGTTTTCCAAAATGTTAAGTACTTTTCCAATGAGCAAATACATGACAGAGCTATTATTTAAACTCAGATTTGCTTGATTTTAAAGTTCATGTTTTTAAATAGGTATAGCGAAATAATCTCTACTTTGAAACCATTGAAATGAGAAAGGCATTATACAGACAATATACATTAAATCCTCTAAGAATTAAATCATTCATGATGTAATGAAGTAGGCAATTAATTCTTCCCCTTTTATTTATTTTTTTTTAAGAGCTGCTCTCTAGGTATTTTTTTTTTAATTTTATTTTATTTTTAAACCTGAAACACTGTATTAGTTTTGCCAAACATCAAAACGAATCCACCACAGGTATACATGTGCTCCCCATCCTGAACCCTCCTCTCTCCTCCCTCCCCACACCATCCCTCTGGGTTGTCCCAGTACACCAGCCCTAAGCATCCAGTATCGTGCATTGAACCTGGACTGGCAACTCGTTTCATACATGATATTACACATGTTTCAATGCCATTCTCCCAAATCTTCCCACCCTCTCCCTCTCCAACAGAGTAAATTCTTCCCCTTTTAGAAAATGCTTCACTGACATTAAAAATGAGATGATTTTAAACAATAATTAGGTATTTCCTGGAAGGAAGGAGAGAGTGGTCATTCCAAAGATTTATGCTTAAAAACACAAGCCTTTTTAGGATCAAGAATTACTCCGCTATGGTAAAGGATATACTTACAAGAATATAACTCTGATAATAAAGACAACAAGAACAAAAGCTATTGCTATCATTCAGATGAAAAGAAATTACTATTATACAAAGAAGAGTAAGTCAGTGTTGGTGGAAATGGAGAGAAAAAAAACCTGCAAGAAAAGAGTAAGAGATGTGTGGATGATAAAATGAATTTAGTATTGGACGTGTTTGTGAGATTGCTTAAAGATATTCCAATGGAGATGTATGAGAGAGTGCTGGAAATAGAGCTCTCCATATCAGAGTGGGATGGGAGGGAACTTGGAAATCTGATTTGAAAGCCCATCAGTATGTAGGACTGATTGAAATGACTCAGAAACATAATGATGCCTAAGTTATTATTTACAAGATTATAACTAGGTTATTAAAAACTCACTATTTTTTTTAACTTTTGGGCTAATGACCCACTTAAAGACGATTGATAAAAATGTGAGATGGAGATTCATTCTCTAAAAATATTCCTGAAGCTAGAAATTTAAGGTATAGAAGGAAAAACTCCTTAGCACTTCATTCAATAAGTACTACCAATTTATAAAATAGGATTTATATAAGTAGTAATATCTTCTGGACTAACCAAAACAAGTTTTAAATGTCAAAAATTTCAATTGTTCATATGAAAGATTTTCAGAGTGAAGTAAGCCAGAAAGAAAAACACCAATACAGTATACTAAAACATATATATGGAATTTAGAAAGATGGTAATGATAACCCTGTATGTGAGACAGCAAAAGAGACACAGATGTATAGAACAGTCTTTTGGACTCTATGGGAGAGGGCGAGGGTGGGATGGTTTTGGAGAATGGCATTGAAGCATGTATAGTATCATATGTGAAACAAATCACCAGTCTAGGTTTGATGCATGATACAGGGTGCTCGGGGCTGGTGCACTGGGATGATCCAGAGGGATGGGATGGGGAGGGAAGTGGGAGGGGGTTCAGGATAGGGAACACATGTACACCCGTGGCAGATTCATGTAAATGTATGGCAAAACCAATATAATATTATAAAGTAATTAGCCTCCAATTAAAATAAATAAATATATATTTAAAAAAGTATTCTTATAAATAATGCATACCATTAATCTGGTTAAGAAAAAATGCTCTTGTAAAATCTATAATTCAAATTATTATTGTTACAAATAAAAATTCAACCAAGTAAATTTGATGATTTGATTGGTTTTGTCAAGTGATTTATGAAGCAGTCAGCATCCCATTTAGCAACTGGAAGAAAACTCCGAGGGCTTGTACAAAATGAGAGAGTTTGTGGTTATTTTGTTTTTGGTTCTTTTTTAAGAAGGGTAGGGGAAGCTTTCTATTAGCGAAGTGAAAGAAACACTTATTTTTAGGCCAGGGCATCTTTTGGGGGCAGTGAGTTGGGGAAGGATGGCATGGATTTTATCATGTAGATTGCCTCCCTTTAGAATTCCCCAGATAGTTGATTAACATTATTATTTCTGGCTTCTCCAGTGGCACAGTGGTAAAGAATCCCCCTGCCAATGCAAGATACGCAAGAGAGAGTTTGATCCCTGGGTCAAGAAGATCTCCTGGAGAGGAAAGGGCAACCTACCCTAATATTCTTGCTTGGGAAATCCCATGGACAGAGGAGCCTAGGGAGCTCCAGTCCATGGGATCACAGTCAGACATGACAGCTATTGAGCACAAATATACACACATTATTTTTTCTGGACAAGGTCAAAACTGCAGCTAGGTTGGGTATTAAATCTAGATTTGGTACCATGAAGTGTAGCATGAATGATGTATTCTGAGTCTGTGGGTTTTCTCTTTAACAGTCTGCTATACAAAATAAAAAAAAATAACTATGTGGCCTTACAAATATTTTTTTCTATGATGATAGACAGTTAGGCCTTCCCATCATTTTTCCACATGTAAATTATAATTGGGCATTTCTTGAAAATATAAAATGTAATTGTAAGCAAAAAGTACTTGCCTTAAGTCTAATAATATACATGTCTATCAGTAAATATTGATTAAAGGTTTTTTTGTTTGTTTGTTTTATTTATGTTTCTATCTGCCCTAATGTCTTTCTTTCCTGGAGTTTGTGTAGTGGAGGTGGTTTAGTTGCTAAGTCGTGTCTGACTCATGCATCCCATTACTGTAGTCTGCCAGGCTCCTCTGTCCATGGGATTCTCCAGGCAAGAATACTGGAGTAGGTTGCCATGCCCTCCTCCAGGGAATCTTTCTTACCCAGGGATTGAGTGCTTTTCTCTTAGTCTCCTGCATTGGCAGGCAGGTTCTTTACCACAAGCGCCACCTGGGAAGCCCAATTGTGAGTTATATCATTTTATAATAAACTGGTAAACTAATAATAAAATGATTCTCTGAGTTCTATAAGAGCTATAGCAAGGTAATCAAATTCAAGGAAGAGGTCTTGGAGGTCTCTGATTTATAAGCCAGTCAATAATAAGCAGAGGCAACAACCTGAGCTTGTGATTGTCATTGAAGTAGGGTTGGGAGGAAGTAGGGACAGTCTTGTAGGACTGAACACTTAACCTGTGGAATGTGATGCTATATGGGTAGATAGTGTTGACCTGAAACAAATAGACTGCCACATATTTCTTCAGCAAAGATGAGTTTATTTGGGATCAACAGAGAATTGCAATTCAGGGTCCACAACCATTGTGAGGTATGTGCAAATCCCCCTTGTGACAAGGGAAAAAGAACATTTTTTACAGAGATGAAAATGAAGTTGGGAAAGTTATATAAACAAAGAGCCCCTGGCTTTTCATTGGCTGAGTTCTTGCTGGGAAAAAGGAGGAACTTTTCTCCTTCCTGTTGAGCTCAGCTATTGTCACAGAGTGTGAGAGCTCCCCATTCTGGTCCCCCAAATTTTCTTAATTAGGTTTCTATTTGTTCAGTTTTACATTTCCCTCTTTTGACCAAGCTCTTTCTCTGAAAGCATTCTTGTCAATCAAGTGTGGAGTTTTCTAGTTTTAACAGCTTTTTTCCCCTCAATGTTAAGAAAGTCTTTTCCTGGGTATTTGTTGTTCGGTCATTCAGTTGTGTCTGACTCTTTGCGACCCCGTGGACTACAGCATGCCAGACTCCGTGTCCTTCACTATCTCCCAGAGTTGGTTCAAACTCATGTCCATTGAGTCGGTGATGCCATCCTACCATCTCATCCTCTGCCATCCGCTTCTTCTATTGACTTCAATCTTTCCCAGCATCAGGGTCTTTTCCAATGAGTTGGTTCTTCCCATCAGGTGGCCAAAGTATTGGAACTGGGGCTTTAGCTTCATTATCAGTCCTTCCAATGAACATTCAGGGTTGATTTCCTTTAGGATTGACCCAGGATCTCCTTGCTGTCCTGGATATAATGTTTACATTGGAGGGGAAATGTACAGCTTGGAAACTTATTAGGGTCATATTTGAGTAACAAGGAGGAGTAGGAGGGAGAATTCTCAAGCATTTTTTTAAATCTAAAGTTTGTATATTATCAAGATTATAAACACTGGAGATCATCTGAAGTGTTATATCATCATCAAAGATTTGGTAACAAGTTTCTAACAGGCCTGGTTGGATATCTTAGGAAACCTATCTCATCTTTATGGTGTCTGCTTCAGTTCTAGGTAGAAAGATAGTCAGTGAAATCTTGACTTTCAGGTCACCAGGTTGTGTCCAGGTGTAGTCAAGGTTCATCACTTTCTTTATGTATGTCAGATGAATCCAAGAGTCTATTCCTTGGAGTTGGCAACACAAATGTTGATTAGTAGTACTTGATATAGATCTTTTCCATGAGAATGAAGGAAGTTCTTTTGGAGTTTTCCAATAGGTGAAATATACAGCTTGCAAAGTTTGATGCTTAAGCTCTTTGTCCCGGATGGCCCACTGTAAAAGGACTGATCTACCAAAACATGGTTATCTTTAATAGAAGCAATTAGGCTTTTGTTTATTTGAATCTCTCTCCTTTTTTTTAATCAGTTATGAGTCAAAAGAAGCAGAAGACAAGTGCATTGGGTATCTTTAACTATTTCAAAGAGTGAGAGTTTATGAGTTCTAAAAAGGGTGGGTCTGATATTTAGGATGGAGAAGGCAATGGCACCCCACTCCAGTACTCTTGCCTGGAAAATCTCATGGATGGAGGAGCCTGGTAGGCTCCAGTCCATGGGGTCGCTAAGAGTCGGGCATGACTGAGCGACTTCACTTTCACTTTTCACTTTCATGCATTGGAGAAGGAGATGGCAACCCACTCCAGTATTCTTGCCTGGAGAATCCCAGGAATGGAGGAGCCTGGTGGGCTGCTGTCTATGGGGTCACACAGAGTCGGACATGACTGAAGTGACTTAGCAGCAGCAGATATGAAGGAACAAGGGCAATGCTTTTGGCCAAGCTATTTGGAGGACCTCTATAAATTTTGCCAATTGAGTCTTAATAATGCTGCTAGAGCATTCAACTAAACCAGAAGATTGAGGGTGGCAGGCACAGTGAAAGTGTTGTAAAAACTGCCAAAGAGCTCAGACTTGTTGAAGCACCTGGCCGGTAAAATGGGTTTCTCAATCACTGTGGAATTCAAGGGAAGTTGCCCAGGTAGGGATGAATTTTTAAAAAAATTTTCTTTTAACCGAAAGATAATTGCTTTATAGAATTTTGTTGTTTTCTGTCAAACATCAACATGAATCAGCCATAGGTATATATATGTCCTCTCCGTCTTGAACCTCCCTCCCATCTCCCTCCCCATCCCACCCCTCTGGATTGTTACAGAGCCCCTGTTTGAGTTCCCTCAGTTATAACTTCAAAAGGACTTTGGCCACAGAAGAGGCAATTAGTAGACTGCTATTAGGGAAGTCTTTAGGCCCAGTGAAAACATACTGAGCATGACAAAAAAACACATTTATATTCCTTGGATGAAGGAAGATGTATGAAACCCATTTGCCAGATTTCAAATGGCCCTTCAAGCAGCTTAAAGTGTCTGGGAGCAGTACAAACAGGCTTCCCTGGGTTGTATTTTGGACAAGTGAGGTAAGCAATTTTTGCAGCCTTGTTAATGTTTTCCCACCAATATTGCTTCATGAAGGCTTTCATTTTGTCAGTAGACCAATGGCTTAATGCACGTACAGTGGTGAGAAACAGGAATTTTAGAGTCTCTGGCAGGACCAGGATGTTATATGGTCCAAACTGGAGCTTCTTTTTTCTCAAACCAACAACTGTTGGAGTTCCAATCTTATTTTCTCTTTTCTGAGGCCTATTGTTGGATTTCTTTAGCTGATTTTTCTAAATTATCATTTGAGGAATTATCTTTTTAGACCAGGATAGAAATTTGGCCTGCTGTTGGCACCTTTAAAGGCCACAATCCTTCCAGAATTATCAGCAATGTGATTTCCCCTAACTTTCAAAGTTAAGTGCAGAATGCCCTGGAATCTCAAATAATAGCTAGAGTGGCATATAAAAGTATTACATTCAATATTTCCTGAAATAGGACCATTTTAAACTTTATTTTCAGTGAAAATATGGAGGCCAAGTCACTTCCACAACATTCCAAAATCAGAAGCTGATCCAAAATCATATCTGCTGTCAATATAAATACTTTGTTTTGTCTTTGACTAAAATACAAGCCCATGTAAGAGCAGACTCTCTAGGGAACTTTACATCATCCAGACCAGCCTTCAGGATTTATGAGAAATAAGGACTCTCAGTATAACCCTGAGGCATTACAGTCCAGGTCAATTATATCCTTCCCAAATTAAGGCAAAAATGTATTGATAGCCTCACCAAGTGGAATACCAAAGAATGCACTGCAAAAATCAATTACAGTGAAGAATTTACTTTCAATAGGACTGGATGATAACAATATATTAGGATTAGAACAACAGGGTATCAATGTGATATCCAATATTGTTTATTACTCAGAGAACCTGGACAAATTTCTACCCTCAGTCCTTAGGTTTTCTCATTGGTAAAATGGGAGCATTACAGGGGTTAAAGGGGACAATGAGAGCCTGAGCTTTGTAATCTTCTATAATCAGCTTTATGTCTTGAAGGCCTTCTTTACTTACAGGGTATTGATTATTTCTTAGAAGAGGTTTTGAGAGGTCTATTTGAATTTTGATGGTAAGTGTGCTGTAAAATTTGCCAACGTCAGTTGATGATTTTTCTCATAAGGAAAGTAGTACCTGATTAGATAGGGACAAGTGATCAGTGTTTCCAGAATCAGCTCTGGTACCATCACAGCTGATTAAGAGATGTCAAAGGTTTCATCTAGAAGCCTTCAATTGCTGGAGTTGAAGATTAAGAATTTTGCTGGTCTTCCTTAGAGGATGCTTACCTACATTACAAGAAGGCTGATTTGCCAGGTTAACTAAATCTGGTGTGGACATTTTTTCACATTTCATCCTGGCCCTTTTAACTAGAGATTAAAGGACCCAGTCCAGCCCATTAATAAACACAAGTTAAAAGCTACTTGAGTGGAATCAACAACTGAATCTGAAGTCAATTGTAATATTCATGAACAGGTTCATCAGACTATTATGTACAAGCCTGAATTCTGTTCCAATCAGTCTTTGGAGAAGCTTAGGATTTGTTCTATGAAGCTACCTGGTGATTGCCCAAGCCCAATCATATAAAAAGTTAGTGTGCTGGTCTCTCAGCTGTAATTCTAGAAAGTGTTGAGGACTTTCCTAATTGGGAATTTTCATTACTGTTTGGCCTGGCCTTCACCAAAAAGCACATGAATTATATAAGTCAGGAAACCAGGTTAAATTCGAATGATTAAATTCCTCAGCAAGTCTGTGAAGATCTTTTGTTCTTTTGGGCAAGTTTTTGACCATGGTTCATACTTCAGCTTTAGTCCAGATAGTATAAGAAATTGAGAGTTTATTTAGCCTCTGTATCCTCAGAAATCCTAATTTTAAAGGGACAGGTTCTGACAAGTTCAGAGGAAAATGGTGTGGGGAAAGTTTTGGAGGAAAGAGAAAGTTTGGTGAGGGAATTAACATGGGGACTTTGACCGTATAGTGGAGGTATAGGCAGTAGAGAAGGGAAGGGAGAAGACGACATTGGAGGTAGAGTCTGGCCTTGAGGAGCCCAGGGACAGAGACAAGATAGTGCCAAAGTTGGAGCCTGAGACAAAGAAGCTAGGTAGAAGAACCTGAGGCTTTGGAGCCATTTTATCTATCTTTAATCATCTGCTTGTTCCAGTTAATCTTGAAATCTTATTTTACAGAGGGGCAATTTTAGACTTCTGATTACATTTCTTAGCCTCAAAATACCAATTGAAATAAGCATTCTACTCAGTCCTAGACATTTTTGAGCTATTTTAATCTAATTCAGTTTTAAAGAAATTAAATTTGGAGACTTCAAAAAGCCCCCATAATGGCCACTGGTATTCTAAATTGCCTTTGGTCAAGTCAGTCCCTTTAGTTAGAAATGCACAAGAGGAAGGTTGTGGTTTTTAAATACTATAATGTTGGCTGGAGTCCCTGTAAGGTTGGGGCACCTTCAAAATACTTAGGTAACTGGGATTTTCTAGAGACTTTTCCTCTAGAGTAAAGAACAACTTGTAGGCAGCTTATATAGTTTATTGCACTGATGACAATTCAAATAGCTTGTGAGCCAACCTCAGTCAGTCTTAAAGAGGCAGCTTGGTACCAGGGCAGATTTTGTTTGTTTGTTTGTTTTTTAGCCAGTATTCCAAGAGACCCCTGGCGCTGTTTCAGAGAAACAGCCCCATTTCTGAAAGAATGGGTTGAAACCTAGCCACCTTCATGAGAAGCAGCCCCTGATCCAAAGAGAATAGGTGAAGGCTGGCCGTTTCACTGAAACAGTCTGATCTCAAATCTGATAGAAGTGCCAAATCAGAAACTGCAAATGCATGCTAAGCAGCTTCAGTTGTATCTGACTCTTTGCTACTCTATGGACTGTAGCCTGCCAGGCCCCTCTGTCCATGGGATTCTCCAGGTGAGAATCCTGGAGTGAGTTGCCATGAGTTCTTCCAGAGGATCTTCCTGAGCCAGGGATTGAACCCACTTCCCTTATGTCCCTTGCATCTGGAGGCAGGTTCTTTACCACTGGCACCACCTGGGAAACCTACTTGCATATAAAACAAGGCTTTAACTGGAAGGACAAAAACTTTAAATAGATCCCAAATAAAGCCTGGAGAGCTTCATATGGAAAATGTTTGCAAGAGATAGGATCCAGGAGGATGACAAACCTTCAAACTTTAGCCTCCATGAGAAAACTAGTGAGTGACAAAGGGTTGGACTGTGGTACCTCACCTGTTTGCTCAGCAGAGTTGGAGTCCTCAGGAGTCTTCTCTGGTCTGTGTATGGGCCACCAAAATGTTGATCTGAAACCAACAGACTACTAGATATTTCTCCAGCAAAGATGGATTTATTTTAGATCAGTAAAGAATAGAAATTTGCAAGTTCCCTCAGGGAAAGAGAATGAGAATACTTATACGGAGGAGGAAAGCAGGTTCGGGGAAGCCTGGCAGCTCAGCAGTAAAGAACTCAATTGCCTATGCAGGAGACAGAGGTTCCATCCCTGGGTTGGGAAGATCCCCTGAGGGAGGAAATGACAACCCACTCAAGTATTCTTGCCTGGGAAATTCCATGGACAGAGGAGCCTAGCAGGCTACATTCCATGGGGTTGCAAAAGAGTTAGACACAACTGAGCCTGAGTGATTAACCAACAACAACATCAAAGGAGGTTGAGAGTGGACAGTGAACAGAGTCCATGACTTTTCATTTTCCGAGTCCTTGCCAGGAAGAAGAGGAATTTTTCTTCTTCCTCTGTTCCAGGGCATGAGAACTTCCCCTTTCTGATCTCATTCTATATAATAGTGTCAGGATTGAGTTAAAGTGTAATATTGGCAGCTGCAATTGTTTTTTTGGCAACCTGAGAATTGTTTTTTTGGTGTGCAGAAACCCCACCCCCCCCAACTCCAGCCCCACCCCTGGCACACTGGAATTGATGCCAGAACCTATTTTAATTTTATTAAAATAATTATTATTTTGAATAAATTATGAATCTCTTTCACTTTAATACATTTGGCATAAATTCTCCTTAAATGTAATAATTATGCACCTGAATATGTATCTGATGGAAACTGAGCAATCAGAAATCACAATTTCATAAACTACGCATAAATAGAAAATTTAAAGCAGCTCTAAAGAAAGTTTGGGTGGGAAGTAACATACCGATAATGAACAGTTCTGATTTACTCCATTTGTACTTAATTACTTTGACTTTGGCTCATTACAACTGACATTCTAAATATTTTAGCACAGATGGGATTTCTGAAGCTTTGACTTTCCCTTGATTTTTCTTGCCTTCTTGCACATTTTATACATATGTAATAGAACTTAAGAAATAAGTCTGCAAAAGCAATGGCAGTATGTCAGTGAAAAATTTTCCTACTATATTTTTAATATGAAGAAACAAATACTTTCAATCTTGAAAATATTACTTAAAGACAAAATTGCTAAAATTAATATGATTGCCAATGGATGCTTTTCATAAAAAAGTTAAAATTAAATGATTAAAATTAACTATTGAAAATCACATAATGTGGGAAGTATCCCACTGTATAATGTTTTGTCCCAGTTTTCTTCTTTTGTATTCTTTTGCCTTGATTGTCTCCTATAAGGAATTTTGGAGTTACTCTTCAATTGAAGTCTCCATATTTGAATCCTTTCCAAGAGTCTAAATGTATTAAAAACAAAGCAAAACTAAAATTAAAAGCACAACAAAAAATAGTAAGAAACGAAGTTTCCTAGGGGTCTTTGTTAAACGTATGGGAATAATGTGACATCACTAACCATTACTTTTGGAATGATGAAGAAGGATCACAAACTCTTAATAAGAACCTGTATTAACTGACCCTTTCAGTAAATTACTTTCCTTCCCCATGCAAAATTAACTATCCCAGGGATATCTTTCAAAAGTATTATACCACTATAGCATAGAGCTCAAACTTCTTGACCAAATCAAGTTGAGTTTATGATATCTCACAATTCTGGATGTCAGTTTATCATATCTCACAATTGTGGATGTCAGTGGACAGAGCTTAGCTAGGTGGTTTTCTATTTCATTTTAACTTAAAGTTCTGAACTTAGGTCACTTGGTGGAATTCCACATTCAGACAGAGGGTCCAAGATAGCTTTAATAACAATCTCAAGCCTGGGCTTCAGGAATATCAGGAAGTCTGGACTCAGTTGGAATTATTGAATAGAATGCCTTCTGATGACTTGTTTGGGATGATGGTCGCAGGGTATTTTGGAATTGTTATGTGTTAATTCATAACTCCCCAAGAGAGGCTCAAAAGATAAAAGGTGGTTCCAGAAATTGGTACAGCGCTGCTTCTATCATGTTCTATTGGCCAAAGGAGAGCCCGCTTATGTTCAAAATGAGAGCCAAATAACTTGATGAACATTTTTAATCAGACACAACATACATATAGGAAAGGTAGAGTTTTGATAACATATTTAAAACAATCTTCATAATGTAAGTAGGAAAACAATGGCTGCAGGTCCCTGAAGGTTTGAGAACTGAAAAGATAGGTTAACCAGAGAAGAAAATGTTTGATGAGGCTGTTAAGGTTTCCTTTGTAGCTAGATGGGTCTATGTTTAATATCCTGGTATTGGGGAAGAATTTTGTTCTGCACTTTTAGTTTTTCCTGGCTGGTCTAAGAATTAGACGGACATAAACTAGCCTAACAGAAGAAAAATCAAACAAAAGCTTAGTAATATGTATACCTGAGAGAGACCCAGGAAAACTGAGTAACTCACCTAAGTGACTGATATTCCTCACTTTAAATATTATCTACAGCTAAAGACAAGAAAATATATGAGTAAGGGGGTACAATCAACAGTGAGAAACCTAGAAAAGACCATTTATTAAAATTCTTTTCTGTGTCAATTGCCTTCCTCATCTGGAGGCAATCCAAAAGATTGAAGGTGGTTCCAGAAACTATATAGCATTGCTTCTGCCATGTTGTATTGGCCAAAAGAGAGCCCACTTAAGTTCAAAATGAGGCCCAAATAATTTTATGAACATTAATATGGAGATGGAAAAACAAATGTTTAGTAAACAAATGTTTGCTGGGTCAGGTAGAGACAATGGGACACAAAAAGAATTTTAATAAATGATCTTTGCCAGGTTCCTCTCTCTCAGTTGCACCTTGCTCATATAATAGTTACCTATGGAGATGGCTCCCTTCTTTGAATGGGTCTTCTATCTACATTCTTTCGGCAGCTAAGGGTAAGGTCAAAGGTTATTCCTGAATCTTTAGGGCCTTGACTGTTTTTTTGATTTCAGCCCAAAATAATCCACATGCCAAAGAGACATTTTGGTGGGGCAATTTTTTTCCCCTACTCTGGCTCTGCCACTTGCTAGTTCTTTGAGTTAGAAAAGCTACTTAACATTTCACTCAGTTTCTCATTTGGAAAATGATGATGGTAAAACCTATTTAGAAGATTAAGTATTAGTTATACTAATCTGTATTAAGACATATCATAATACTTAGCTTTTTCAAGTTTTTTTTTCTTTTTTTAATATGGACCATTTTAAATTCTTTATTCAGTTTGTTACAATATTACTTTCATTTTATGTTTTGGTTTTTTGGCCCTGAGGCATATGGGATCTTAATCCCTGACCAGGGATTGAATCCACATCCCCTGAATTAGAATGCACAGTCTTAACCACTGGCAACTAGGGAAATCCCTAGCATAATACTGTGAATACAGTAAACATTCAATGTCTTGCACAGTTATTATAGCAGAACTTCTGGTAGGTTGGTAGTAAAAATTTCAGCAATTCAAAGCCAGAGGTGTATAATGAGAAGGACACACCATCAAGAAAGTTTAGCTTTATCTTTTAATTGATTTGATGATCTTCTCAACTACAAATTGGCACTTTCCAAGAGCATTGCCAATGACTGAACAACAAAATTATTTGCATCTGCCTCTACGGAAGCACAAGCTAGAATCAAGATTTCCGGGAGAAATATCAATAACCTCAGATATGCAGATGACACCACCCTTATGGCAGAAAGTGAAGAGGAACTAAAAAGCCTCTTGATGAAAGAGGAGAGAAAAATTTGGCTTAAAACTCAACATTCAGAAAATGAAGATCATGGCATCTGGTCCCATCACTCCATGGGAAATAGATGGAGAAACAGTGGAAACAGTGTCAGACTATTTTTTTGGGCTTCAAAATCACTGCAGGTGGTGACTGTAGCCATGAAATTTAAAGACGCTTACTCCTTGGAAGGAAAGGTATGACCAACCTAGATAGTATATTAAAAAGCAGAGACATTACTTTGGCAACAAAGGTCCATCTAGTCAAGGCTATGGTTTTTCCTGTGGTCATGTATGGATGTGAGAGTTGGACTGTGAAGAAGGCTGAGTGCCGAAGAACTGATTCTTTTGAACTGTGGTGTTGGAGAAAACTCTTGAGAGTCCCTTGGACCGCAAGGAGATCCAACCAGTCCATTCTAAAGGAGATCAGTCCTGGGTGTTCTTTGGAAGGACTGATGCTAAAGCTGAAACTCCAATACTTTGGCCACCTCATGCAAAGAGTTGACTCATTGGAAAAGACTCTGATGCTGGGAGGGACTGGGGGCAGGAGGAGAAGGGGACGGCAGAGGATTACATGGCTGGATGGCATCACCGACTCCATGGACATGAGTCTGAGTGAACTCTGGGAGTTGGTGATGGACAGGGAGGCCTGGCGTGCTGCAATTCATGGGGTCACAAGAGTCGGACACGACTGAGTGACTGAACTGAACTGAACTATGGAAATTGAACCCTGTGCTGCTATATCTGTTGACCTTCAACAACCCCTGAGGGAGCTCAGGATGGAGTGAGGCACTCTGTGCTCCAGGGAATCTGGTGGGGCAGGGATTTAAATAGTTGGATGTTTAGAGGAACAGATTTCATGGTCTCAATCCCTGCATCTCCTCATATCTAGAGAAGCAATAAATCTCTTCATGGTGACATCAGATTCTCATGACTAACAACAACAACAAAAAACTTGTGTAAAATAAGTGCTTCATGGTATTGTTGGGGGACTGTGTAATTTCTTTGGTTCTGTTTTGCCACAGCAAAAATTTGAAATGGTGGACCAGTGTTACAGCTCAGTTACAGCTAAGTTTTATTTTATTTATTTATTCATTTTAAATTTAAAATTATTTATTTTAATTAGAGGCTAATTACTTTACAATATTGTATTGGTTTTGCCATACATCAACATGAATCTGCTACAGGTGTACTGCTGCTGCTACTGCTGCTAAGTCACTTCAGTCTGACTCTGTGCGACCCCAAAGATGGCAGCCCACCAGGCTTCCCCTTCCCTGGGATTCTCCAGGCAAGAACACTGGAGTGAGTTGCCATTTCCTTCTCCAATGCATGAAAGTGAAAAGTGAAAGTGAAGTCACTCCGTGTTCCCAATCCTGAACCCTCCTCCCACTTCCCTTCCCATACCATCCCTCTGGGTCATCCCAGTGCACCAGCCCCAAGCATCTTGTATCCTGCATTGAACCTGGACTGGCGATTAAGTTTTATTTGGCAGACCAGTGTTACAGCTTGGTTACAGATCAGTTTTATTTGGCAAGCAAAGGAAAATACATTCCTGAGGTGTGAGGGTGGACCAACCCAAAAGAAGAGAGAGACTCAATCTTGACTCCTCTTTTTATGTTTTTTTTTTTTTCTTTCTCCTCCTCCCGTTGAGCCTGCCCTTCATGAATTGGGCTAGCCAGGAGGGCTGTTTGTTTCACCTGAGGTTGTCACTCCAGTCTTTGGATTTTCTTTTCTTCCACTTTTGTGGGCTTTTCCTTTCTTTGTCTTTTAGCCACCGCCATTTTTGACTCCTTTTTCCTATTCTAACTGCCTAACAGTATTGAACTCCCACTTCACCAAAACCTTGTGTATTGACCTTCCCCCACTGCCACTTTGGAGCAATCTCTCAGAGCTATCTGAAATGCTGCCTCCCAGGCTGGAGTCCTCATTCTGCCCCAAATAAAATGTAACTCGCAACTCTCAAGCTGTGCCTCTTTTTTAGTTAACAATCTCAACAATCAAATCTACTATCCTACTTAACTGTAACAACACATTGGATTGTGTCATTCAGTGTAAAATTCTGTATGATTAATAAGTTTAAGAACCAGTAATATCTTATAAAATTGGGGGCATGTTAAAAATTAAACCAATTGTAGAAGTTACTGTTTGGAGATGAAATAATACTTTAAAATTAGTCTGAGCACAATAGATGCTAAAATGTATTTGTAAAGGTGGAACTATTTTGAAAGTATCTTTTTCTATGAGGCAGATACTGAAGAAAAGTCTAAACCTTCCCATAATACCAAGATAAAAAAATCCTTAGGATTCTTCCCTGATGCATATATAATATTCTTTAAATAATACTCATAAAACCAGATCAATATAATCCTTTTAGGCATTGATATTCTGGTGATAAACTTTTTCAGAAGTTTTAAAACTACTTTCCAAACTTAATTTACATAGTAACATTTTAAAATCCCCTTAACCCTAACCTAATGTTAATTCATTCCCTCAAGAGTAAACTTCGTGCAACCCAAAGAAATTATGAGAAACCACTTACTCTGATTAAACTCTTAGTGTTTTCATAGAAATCTACTTTATTGGAAAACAATATTCCAAGAAATGGCCTAAATGTTCCTTTTGCTAATGCCACTTGAATGCTGTTGGTCCTAAGGAAAGCTTAAAGAGATATAAAAAGTTAATTAGATATGGCACAGGCAAATGATTATGATATTTAGTTAGCAGTATTCCTTAAATTGGCACAATATGTAACTGAATATGTAGCTTAATGGCTTTGTTATTAATCAATTCTTAATGTAAATAGTTTGAAGCTCTTGTTTTGTAATGTTCATTATAAATACCCCCTGTGGGAATCACAACTTTATTTCATTAAAGCTCCTGCCTGCTGCTAATTGCTGCTAGGAAAACATGCACAAATTAATTGTGTTTTAGGAGCCAATGATGTAAATGTAAAAGCATCTGCATTGATTGGGTGACTGCTATATTGCAGATCATTCTTTCTCACTGTGATAAATGGCATACAGTAGTTGACAACACTGCCCTGTTTTAAATCAATAACACTTGGTTAGTAAGTCTTACTACTATAGAGGTTAAAATATTTGTTTGAAACTGCTGTGTTTATTATGCCAGCTGAGACAAAATATGAATTTAGGTCATAGGCAATTAATTTGCAAGTTTTAATGACTTTTCTTGTGTGAAATTATCATTAGTCTCTAACAAGGATGACTGATGAATTAGTATTTGTATTTTAAAAAGATTCTGAAATTAAAAAAAAAATCAGAAATATCATCCTGCTTATTGACAATTCCTCCCTAATTCCTGTTGTAAAAACTGGCCTGTCCAAAATGCACCACAAGAGATGAATTTAACCCCCAAATATTAAGATACTGGACTCAAAGGAACAAACCACACTGGCTTTCAACTGCAGATTGATACCAATGAGAAGAAACCTTTTTTATCAGAAATTGACTTCAGTTCAGTTCAGGTGCTCAGTCATGTCCAAATTTTTGCGACCTGATGAACTGCAGCATGTCAGGCTTCCCTGTCCTACCCTATCTCCTGGAACTTGCTCAGACTCATGTCGATTGAGTCCGTGATGCCATACCACCATCTCATCCTCTGTCATCCCCTTCTCCTCCTGCCTTCAGTCTTTCCCAGCATCAGGGTCTTTCAAATGAGTCAGTTCATTACATCAAGTGGCCAAAGTATTGGAGTTTCAGCTTCAGCATCAGTCCTTCCAATGAATATTCAGGACTGATTTCCTTTAGAATGGACTGGTTGAATCTCCTTGCAGTCCAAGGGACTCTCAAGAGTCTTCTCCAACACCACAGTTCAGAAGCATCAGTTCTTCAGTGCTCAGCTTTCTTTATAGTCCAACTCTCACATCCATACATGACTACTGGAAAAACTACAGCTTTGACTGGCTGGACCATTGTTGGCAAAGTAATGTCTCTACTTTTTAATATGCTGTCTAGGTTGGTCATAGCTTCTCTTCCAAGGACCAAGCATCTTTTAATTTCATGGCTGCAGTCACCATCTGCAGTGATTTTGGAGCCCCCCAAAATAAAGTCTCTCACTGTTTCCATTGTTTCCTCATCTATTTTCCATGAAGTGATGGGACCATATGCCATGATCTTAGTTTTCTGAATGTTGAGTTTTAAGCCAGCTTTGTCACGCTCTTCTTTCACTTTCATCAATAGGCTTTAGTTCTTCTTCACTTTCTGCCATAAGGCTGGTGTCATCTGCATCTTTGAGGTTATTGATATTTCTCCTGACAATCTTGATTCTAGCTTGTGCTTCATCCAACCTGGCATTTCACATGATGTACTCTGTATATAAGTTAAATAAGCAGGGTGACAATATACAGCCTTGACATACTCCTTTCCCAATTAGGAACCAGTCTGTTGTTTCATGTCTGGTTCTAACTGTTGCTTCTTGACCTGCATACAGATTTCTCAGGAGGCAGGTAAAGTGGTCTGGTAGTCCCATTGCTTTAAGTATTTTCCAGTTTGTTGTGATACACACAATCAAAGGTTTTAGTGTAGTCAATGAAGCAGATTTTTTTTTTTAATTCTTTTGCTTTTTCGATGATCCAGTAGACATTTTCAACTTGATTTCTGGCCTCTGTCTTATTTAAATCCAGTTTGAACATCTGGAAGTTCTTGGTTCATGTACTGTTGAAGTATAGCTTGGAGAATTTTCAGTATTACTTTGCTAGTATGTGAGATGAATGCAAATTTGAGGTAGTTTGAACATTCTTTGGCATTGCCTTTCTTTAGGATTGGAATCAAAACTGATCTTTTTCAGTTCCGTGGCCACTCCTGAGTTTTCCAAATTTGCTGGCATATTAAGTGCAGCACTTTCACAGCATCATGTTTTAGGGTTTGAGGTAGCTCAGCTGGAATTCCATTACCTCCACTAGCTTTGTTCATAGTCATGATTCTTAAAGCCCACTTGACTTCACAATCCACAGGATGTCTGGTTCTAGGTGAGTGATCACACCATCGTGGTTATCTGGGACACTAAGAATTTTTTTTTTTTTTTTTGGTATAGTTCTTTTGTGTATTCTTTCAACCTCTTTTTAATACCTTTGGCTTCTTTAGGTCCATACAGTTTCTGTCCTTTATTGTGCCCATCTTTGCATGAAATGTTCCCTTGGTATCTCTAATTGTCTTGAAGAGGTCTCTAAGTTTTCCCATACTATTGTTTTCCTCTATTTCTATGCATTGGTCACTTAGGAAGGCTATCTTATCTCTCTTTCCTATTCATTGTCTGCATTTAGATGGGTGTATCTTTCCTTTTCTCCTTTGCCTTTAGCTTCTCTTCTTTTCTCACAATTTTTAAGCCTTTCAGACAACCATTTTGCTTTTTTGCATTTCTTTTTCTTGGGAATGGTTTTGATCACAGCCCCCTGTACAATGCTATGAAACTTTGTCCTAGGAAATTGACTTACAGACCTAAAAAACAAACTTACAGTTACCAAAGGGGAAAGGTAGAGGTGGGAATAATTAGGAGGTTGGGATTAACATATACAGGCTACTATATATAAAATGTTTTTATTGTTCAGTCACTAAGTCGTGTCCGATTCTTTACAACCTCATGGTCTGCAGCATGCCAGGCTCTGCTGACCTCTACTATCTCCCAGAGTTTGTTCAAATTCATGTCCATTGAGTCAGTGATGCTATATAACCATCCCATCCTCTGTTGATCCTTTCTCCTTTGCCTTCAATCTTTCCCAGCATCAGGGTCCTTTCCAATGAGTCAGCTCTTCACATCATATGGCCAAAGTATTGGAGCTTCAGTTTCAGCATTAGTTCTTCCAATGAATATTCAGGGTTGTATTCCTTTAGGATTGACTTGTTTGATTTTGCAATCTAAAGGACTCTCAAGAATCTTCTCCAGCAGCATAATTTGAAATCATCGATTCTTTGGCACTCAGCCTTCTTTACAGTCCAGCTCTCACATCTGTACTTGACTACTGGAAAAACCAAAGCTTTGAATATATGGACCTTTGTTGGCAAAGTGATGTCTCTGCTTTGTAAAAATGCTGTCTAGGTTTGTCATAGCTTTCCTTCCAAGGAGCAAGCATATTTTAATTTCATGTCTGCTCTCACTATCCAGTGATTTTGGAGCCCAAGAAAATAAAATCTGTCACTGCTTCCTTATAGACTTACTATATATAATCTGTTTTAGAGTAAAGGGAACTTTACTCAATACTCTGTATACTCTATCTAGTAGGTCCCATGTGTTCAGTTGTTCAGTCATGTCTGACTCTTTTTGGCTGCATGGACTGTAACCCTCCAGGCTACTCTGCGCATGGAATTTTCCAGGCAAGAATACTGGAGAGGGTTACCATTTCTTTCTCTAGGGGATCTTTCCAACCCAGGAATCACACCAATGTCTTTTACATCCCCTACATTGGTAGAGGGTTCTTTACCACTAGTACACCTGAAGCCTGGTAGGTCTTATATAGTAGGTCTATTTTATATATAGTAGTGTGTATATTGGAAAATAATTTGAAAAAGAATATATATATATTTATATATATCCCCTGGAATGGGAAATGGCCACCTACTCTAGTATTATTGCCTGGGAAAACCCATGGACAGAGTAGCCTGACTGGCTACAGTCCTTGGAGTTGAAAAGAGTCAGACATGACTGAGCAACTGAGCATTCAGACATGCAAACATGTATAATTAAAGCACTTTGCTGTCCACCTGAGACACACAACATTGTAAGTCAGCTGTACTCCAATAAAAAATAATAATTTTATAAAAAACAAATCTGTTTATATTGTCAGCTGATTGCTGATGTCTTAGCTCATGATCTCCACAATATTTTAGAATAATAACACCAGCTGTCAGTAGGGGACATGGACAAGAATAATATAGGCAGATATATCTTTATACTTTGATAAAATAATATTTGTTTAAGATGTTTTTATTGGTCTTGGATGGTAGTGTGTCTATAACTTTTTTGCTTTTTTTTTTTCAATTGTTTGATAATGAGATGAAGTTATACCTTTTTCACAAGCTTTGCCTTGCACTAATCCTTACAATATTTTTATGAAATTGGCTACATACATTTCCTGGCAAACATTTTCCCCATTTGTGTATCTATATTTTTCTTGAGTTTGCATTTTTCTTATGTTTTCTGAAGGGTTGGGTTTTTAAAAATCAATTCTCTCAAGATACAATTGACTTATAAGAGGAGTCCGTTTTTAATGTACAGCTGAATAAATTTTGATAAAACATATAATCATCACAAGAAACAAGTGTAGAACATTTCCATCACTCCAGAAAGTTCTTTACCACTCTTTTCAGAAATATGCCTATCTCTTATGCTGGGCAACCATTTTTCTGTCACTATAGATTGGTTTTGCCTGTTTGAGAATATTATATAAGTGGAATTATAAAATATTTATTTTTGGGCTTCCTTTGATTAACATAATGCTTTTAAGATTCATTCATTTTCTTTTCTATATTAGTAGGCTTTTATTTTATTTTTTTGCTTTTGTTTTCACTTCTCACTGTTGTGCAGTATTTCATTATTTGAATAGGCCAAAATTTCTTTATCCATTCACATGTTGGTAGACTTTTAGGTTCTTTCCAGGTTGGAAGTATTGTGAGTAAAGCTTCTATAAACATTCCTTTGGAAGTTTAAATGTGTAAAAATATTTTCCTTTATTTCAAAATGTTTAGGAATTAAATCTTGTGTCATATAGTTAGTGTATTCTAACTTTCTAAGAAAATATCAACAGTTTCCAAGGTGGTTGAATCATCAGCAATGTGTGAGAATCTCATACATTGTTATTTCATTTTTTTTTTAAATTTAGCCATTCTCATGTATAGGTGGTGATATCATGTTTTTCTTAATTTATATTTACCAGATGACTTTGATGTTGACCATATTTCATGTACTTATTAGCTATTCATATATCTTCTTTTGTGACATCTCTATCTATCTTTTGTCAGCTGTTTAACTGTTTTCTTATTGAGAGGTAATATCTCTTTGGGCTTCCCTGGAGCTCAGTGGTAAAGAATCATCCTCCCAATGCAGGAGATGTGGGTTCAATCCCTAGGTCAGTAAGATCCCCTGGAGAAGCAAATGGCAACCCACTCCAGTATTCTTGCCTGGAAAATCCCATAGACAGAGGAGCCTGGTGGGCTACAGTCCATGGGGTTGCAAAGAGTCAGACACTAACACCCTGGCCTATATTTCTTTGAACTTCTTTCCCTATTCTTGTGTTTGTGTCTTCCCACCCACCTCAGCCAGTCACTGACTGAATGCCCTGTTGCCGCTATCTAGAACCCCTCCATGCACTCAGTTCCAATTATTCTGCTCTCTGACGACCACATCCTTTCTTATTAAGCTAGTCCCTCCTGACACAAGAGTCTGACATCAACCCCACAGTTGATGTCAGAATGCCAATCCATTAATCCTACCAACATTTCATGCTCCTTCAGCCCCCTTATATATTTAACTCCTTCCTTTGTCCAGATAAATTCTATAGGAAATCACAACATTGTCTCACTCCCTTGTACATAATTTCAGTTCTTTAATACCGCTCTCATTTTCTTGTGGCTCCAACCTAGTTAACTCTCATCACTCCTTTATATTTTTCTGTTCCAGCATGGGCTACCTGAGACCCTTTGAACTGAATGCACTTTCCCCAGATGTATATAAAGGTTGCTCTTTTTCCTTCTGTAACACTTCACAAAGTGCTATTTCCTTCAGGCCTGCTCTTTCCCTTTTAAAATATTGCAGCATCCCTCCCTCATACTTGAGTTTCTTATTCTCCTTTTTGTCCTGTTCTGCTATATTTTCCTTCATGATGGTTACCCTTTCTAATATGTTATCCTTTATTTCATTGATCTACTAATATCCCTTCTCTATCCTCTCTGATATAACATAAGATGTGATCTCTAGCTACCATTGTCTGGAATTCTTGTTTGTTTTTCATGGAGGTATTCTCAGTTGCAAGAACAATGTTTGGTTCATAAAAGTAATTTAATAAATATGAAACCATATATTCAATAAATGAATGAACAGAAGCAAATTGCCTCCGATAACTGGTGCTTGTAGCACAGCCAGTCCTTACCTGGGCACCAGTGAGCCTTCCTCCTTCAAAATATTGTGAGAATTTTCAAGTGCTTTCCCAATGCTGAAATAACTCCTAAATGGAGGTATCAGTAATGAAATCTCATATATATATATATATATATATATATATATATATATATATATATATGGACTGCAAGGAGATCAAACCAGTCAATCCTAAAGGAAATCAATCCTGAATATTCATTGGAAGGACTGATGCTGAAGCTGAAGCTCCAGTACTTTGGCCACCTCATGCAAAGAGTTGACTCATTGGAAAAGACCCTGATGCTGGGAAGGATTGGGGGCAGGAGGAGAAGGGGATGACAGAAGATGAGATGGCTGGATGGCATCACCGACTCAATGGACATGAGTTTGAGAAAGCTCTGGGAGATGGTGAAGGACAGAGAAGCCTGGCAAGCCGCAGTCCTCCAGGTGACAAAGAGGCGGACATGACTGAGTGATTGAATAATTATATATGTAGGTAGATAGATATAGATATAAATTCTTTCCATTGGATTATTTTGCCTCAGAGTAAGTTTATTTTCATTTGATGCCTGAGAAAATATTTGTCCTACAGAAATTGTGATACATTTCTATAATAATGAAATAATACATTTCTCAAATTTCTATAATAGAGAATGGATAATGATACAAAATTATTCAATTCATTTCCAAGCTACTTTCAGAAAGAAGAGATAATTCTGTGAAATAAAAGTATGTATGTTCTTTCCTAGGTAGGATGATTTACTATAATTGCCCTGTTGGAATTTTAACAAGATCTTGGAAGCAAAGGGAATATGTTTTGAAATTAAAAAAAGTATTGTCTGTTTATCATCTATAGCAAGATGCTTTGCTGTAGCAATTTACTTTGTTACACCATGTTCAATACAGTACAAACCACTATTACAGATATGGTATATAGAGTATACAAGGCTCTGTACTCCAGGAAGTTCACATTCTGGAGCCTATGCATGTAGATGTCTTCTTTATATATTTATATGTTATGTAGTATATGTAAGGGTGATTACATAGCTGGTAGCAGTTTGATTTATGTTTAGCATAACTTCATATTCATTTTGTAAATTTCTCTCCACATTGCTAATTAAAACATCAATGGCTAGTCTAAAAGGTATTAAATCAGTGAGAAGTGTTCAAATATCTTATTAGACACTCAAAATATTCAGTTGTGCTAACTGAGGTGATTCATGTAGCACTATATTTTTTCTTATGAGTCTTAAAAAATCTTGATGGAACGTGTAGTAAACCACATATATTTCTTAAACCTTTGCAGATTTTCACCTTCCTGGAAGCATTTCTTCCTGCACAAAGTGAAATGGCATTTAATTTTAAAGTGCAAAATAAAGACCCCCAAATAACTTTCTTTTAATGATAAAGGAGGAAAAGTTGGCAATATTTTCTCCAGTATTGTTTTACCACTTGGTTAATGGATGTAACCGTGATGGCTAATTGCTTTCTAGAATGTAGAAAAATTATTAGCAATCTTTTATCTTATTCTTTTCTAAAGTTAGGGCTTCCTGGGTGGCTCAGCGGTAAAGAATCTGCCTGCAATACAGGAGATGTAGTAAAGTGGGTTCTATTTCTGGGTCAGGAAGACCCCCTGGCAGAGGAAATGACAACTTGCTCCAGTGTTCTTGCCTGGAAAATCCTGTGGACAGAAGAGTACGATAATCCTTGTGGACTATAGTCCATGGGGTTGCAAAGGCTCAGACTTGACTGATGGATGAAGCACTCACTTCCTAAAGAGAGATCAGTTCAACTCACCAGTTTCAGACATGAACTTCAGGGTAATTAAGTGGTGGTTGAAGCTGATAGACCTTTTTTGAAAAATAAATAAATCCCATTTAGAGCAATCATTGAGATTGAGGAAATTTGTTAATTTTGATCATCTCAAAATTAACAAATTTCCTCAATTTGTTAATCGAACTGGCACTATATGAGACTTGAAGAATGGACTCAAATTTAACTTATTGGGTTAAACACTGGCTAATAATTCTAAAAGTATCTTTAGCAGTGAGAGAGTTTGAATAATGCCCATCCCCCCAATATATTGAAATCCTAATATCTAACACATGTGAATGTAAACTTACATGGCAAAAAAGAGATTTATCAGGTGTGATTAAGTTAAGGATCTTAAGAGGAGATTAAGATCTCCTCTGTATTACCTGAATGTGTGCTACATGAAATCAAATATCTCTTTATATGGGGAGAGAGAGAGATTAGACATAGAAAAGAAGACTAATATGACCAAAGTGGATGAAAGCAGAGGCAGCAGAGGCAGATAAAGATGGTTCTCTGCTTGCTTTGACGCTGGAAGAATGGGCCATGATTTATGTCCCCATTCTTTGCCTGCCGGTGTCACATCATCCAGTTACTGTCACCCATGAAGTGGTACTTTTGTTTTCTGCTATGATAGGGAGAGATTTGGAGGACTATTCTTATTTGTGGAAAGCCTGATTTTACTACCGAAAATATCTAGAATGATTTTAATTCTGGTTTTAAGACTTCTCTGGAAACTTTTTTTTTCCAGTTCTGAATATTTGACAGTGATGTGGTTCAGGACCTGCTACTGACAAAATATGACACTGGTGTTTTGAATATTTTAAAGCGCAGAGTTTGAGAAAACAGTAGAAGAAGGAAGGTCACCAGCCTCCTTTTTCTTCTCTCTTCTTTCCTGAAATAGGTCATGAAACCTTCTTGTGAGGGGCATCCTCTCTATACTCAGAAGGAAGGAGCATCCATATCCCAGAAGACCAATGGATGTCAGAAAGAATCCTAACAAGTAGACTTATTTAGTTTCTCCAAGATTACTTCAATTCCTCCATACTACTCAACCTATCTCATTCCTCTACCACTGCCCAGGCTCATCAAATCTAGCATAAAAATACACATATCTGTTTCTTTGGGTCTTTATCTCCCTATTAATTTTCCTATGTTACATAAAATTTATCTTACATAAACTTATATGCTTTTCTCCTGATCTGGCTTTGTCAGTTTAACTCTCAGACCCAATCAGAGACACTAAGAGGCTCAAGGAAAACTTTTTTCTTTCCTATGACAGTAAAGAGGGTGTTTGCTGTGACCAGTGCGTTCTCTTGGCAGAACTAATCTATTAGGCTTTGCCCTGCTTCATTCTGTACTCCAAGGCCAAATCTGCCTGTTACTCCAGGTGTTTCTTGACTTCTTACTTTTGCATTCCAGTCCCCTATAATGAAAAGGACATCTTTTTTGGGTGTTAGTTCTAGAAGGTCTTGTAGATCTTCATAGAACTGTTCAACTTCAGCTTCTTCAGCATTATTGGTTGGGGCATAGACTTGGATTACCATGATATTGAATGGTTTGCTTTGGAGACAAACAGAGATCATTCTGTCATTTTTGAGATTGCATCCAAGTAGTGCATTTCAGACTCCTTTGTAGACTATGATGGCTACTCCATTTCTTCTAAGGGATTCCTGCCACAGTAGTAGATATAATGCTCATCAGAGTTAAATTCACCCATTCCAGTCCATCTTAGTTTGCTGGTTCCTAAAATGTTGATGTTCACTCTTGTCATCTCCTGTTTGACCACTTCCAATTTGCCTTGATTCATGGACCTAACATTCCAGGTTCCTATGCAATATAGCTCTTTACAGCATTGAACCTTTCCTCTATCACTAATCCCATCCACAACTGGGTGTTGTTTTTGCTTTGGCTCCATCCCTTCATTCTTTCTGGAGTTATTTCTCCACAGATCTCCAATAGCATATTGGGTACCTACCGACCTGGGGAGTTAATCTTTCAGTGTCCTATCTTTTTGCCTTTTCATGCTGTTCATGGGGTTCTCAAGGCAAGAATACTGTAGTGGTTTGCCATTCGCTTCTCCAGTGGACCACATTCTGTCAGATCTGTCCACCATGACCCGTCCGTCATCTATTTCTGCTTTATTGACCATGCCAAAGCCTTTGACTGTGTGGATCACAATAAACTGTGGAAAATTCTTCAAGAGATGGGACTATCACCACCTGACCTGCCTCTTGAGAAACCTGTATGCAGGTCAGGAAGCAGTTAGAACTGGACATGGAACAACAGACTGGTTCCAAATAGGAAAAGGAGTATGTCAAGTCTGTATATAGTCACCCTGTAACTTATATGCCGAGTACATCATGAGAAACGCAGGGCTGGAGGAAGCACAAGCTGGAATCAAGATTGCTGGGAGAAATATCAATAACCTCAGATATGCAGATTATACCACCCTATGGCAGAAAGTGAAGAAGAACTAAAGAGCCTTTTGATGAAAGTGAAAGAGGAGAGTGAAAAAGTTGGCTTAAAGCTCAACATTCAGAAAACTAAGATCATGGCATCCAGTCTCATTACTTCATGGAAAATAGATGGGGAAACAGGGGAAACAGGGGCTGACTTTATTTTTCTGGGCTCCAAAATCACTGCAGATGGTGACTGCAGCCATGAAATTAAAAGATACTTACTCCTTGGAAGGAAAGTTATGACCAACCTAGATAGCATATTAAAAAGCAGAGACATTGCTTTGTCAACAAAAGTCTGTCTAGTCAAGTCTATGGTTTTTTCAGTAGTCATGTATGGATGTGAGAGTTGGACTATAAAGAAAGCTGAGTGCTGAAGAATTGATGCTTTTGAACTGTGATGTTGGAGAAGACTCTTGAGAGTCCCTTGGACTGCATGGAGATCCAACCAGTCCATTCTAAAGGAGATCAGTCCTGGGTGTTCATTGGAAGGACTGATATTGAAGCTGAAACTCCAATACGTTGGTCACCTAATGCGAAGAGCTGACTCATTTGAAAAGACCCTGATGCTGGGAAAGATTGAGGTCAGGAGGAGAAGGGGTCGACAGAGGATAAGATGGTTAGATGGCATCACAGACTCAATGGACATGGGTTTGGGTGGACTCCAGGAGTTGGTGATGGACAGGGAGGCCTGGCGTGCTGTGGTTCATGGGGTTGCAAAGTGTCAGACACGACTGAGCGACTGAACTGAACTGAACAAGAGTAAAGAGCAAGAAGTATATGTAAATGTCTCACACTGGATAAAGTGCTATGACTCTTACTATGCATGCTTATTCATAAGAAATAAGAATAATAGCATATACCTGCTGCTGCTAAGTCGCTTCAGTCGTGTCCAACTCTGTGCGACCCCCCAAGATGGAAGCCCACCACGCTCCCCTGTCCTTGGGATTCTCCAGGCAAGAACACTGGAATGGGTTGCCATTTCCTTCTCCAATGCATGAAAGTGAAAAGTGAAAGGGAAGTCGTCCAGTCGTGTCTGACTCTTAGCGACCCCATGGACTACAGCCTACCAGGCTCCTCCATCCTTGGGATTTTCCAGGCAAGAGTGCTGAAGTGGGGTGCCATTGCCTTCTCTGAGAATATACCTAATGTGCCTCAAAATTAGGAACAATTTCATCATTCACCTTCTGTTTCCCAAGATTTTAATAGATCTTTAGTGTTGCTAATTATTTACACTTCCATTCATTATCTCCATGATTTCATTGTAAAAGTTCAATATTCAAACAATATGCAAATAATGAGGCATTTATCATTATTTCTCAGCAGAAGTGAAAATAACCAAAGTACCTGTCTCAGGACACTTCCATTTTATTCAAGCTAGGCAGACAGGAAGAAAACAAATAGAAGCCAGTGTGGAAGGAGCTTGTAAATACTATAAGGAAAAATAAGGCACAGTTTAATAGAGACTTCTCATTTTTCACCAAAATAAACATTGTACTCTTTTTACCTGAGAAAGTAGATGTGCTGCACCAGGCAGCCTCCAGATGAGGTCAAGTGTAGTTATATGATGGATTTTCATTCACTGAAACATGGTCAGAAGTTACATGTATAGCATAAAAATACAAATCGAAATAAAAAACTGCTATACTCCTTTTTTTTCATGCTTGTCATCTTCTGACTAGCATGGATGGTGATGACCCCAGTAACCTTGGAAGCTATATGAAAATCATAGCCTAGATCCACTCAGCCTGAGATTCTGAGCAAAGATGTGAAGGAGAGTCATACCTCTGTCACACCTCTATGCTCCCTGTTAAGTGAGCAAAATATCAACTTCTATTGTGTTCAAGTTATTAGGGAAATTAAAATATGCAGAAAGTCTTGTTCAGGCTTCAGAAGCAGGAGAACAGGCCTCTGACCAGGTTCTGACCTGCCTGGACACTGCCTGGATGCCGTGCCTGCCTGCAAGCACAGCAAGTCAAGCAGCACCTGAGGTAAGAAAGGGAGTGGATCTTGGAATTCTTGAGCCTCTGAAGGTCTGGCCAACCCTTGGGGTCTAAGAAGTCTTATGATTCACTGCTGATGCTGCTGCTAAGTCGCTTCAGTCGTGTCCAACTCTGTGCGACCCCATAGATGGCAGCCCACCAGGCTCCCCCATCCCTGGGATTCTCCAGGCAAGAACACTGGAGTGGGTTGCCATTTCCTTCTCCAATGCATGAAAGTGAAAAGTGAAAGTGAAGTTGCTCAGTCATGTCCGACTCTTCGCGACCCCATGGACTACAGCCTACCAGGCTCCTCTGCCCATGGGATTTTCCAGGCAAGAGTACTGGAGTGGGTTGCCATTGCCTTCTCCCACTGGTTGATCTGGGAGCTCCTTAATAGAAGAACTTAACTCTCAACTACCTCTGTATTCCTATAATATCCAGCAGAGTCTGGCATTTGAAGAGAGGGAGTGCAATTTGAAAATCCATTGTTTCCTATTGTTTAGAGGTGAAACAAATAGCAATATAAAAGTTAAAAGCACTGCATTTTTGTGGCCAGAGTGATGATATCGGTTTGTGGCCTGGGATTATAAGCAGGAACTCCCCAAACCACAATTTGAAGTCTCACCCGTAGAATGGATGTACCACTCCAGGACCCTTTCCTAATTGGGACTTCAGGTTGCTGTTAACAAGGGACTTCCCAGTGCTGTTCAAGTCTGCATGTAGGTTGTCTGTTCAATTTGGTCATGTATATACTGTTACTTCTTTCTATTGTTCCTTTTTCTTTTCTTTTAATGACTGTATATTGAAATTAAGTCACATAATCTTCTATTTAAAAACATAAAAATTATTAATTTGTGTGTAACAAGTGGTTTATTTTGTTAACGAATCCTTTGAACTTAAAATGAAAGTAAAACTTTTGGCAAAACATAAGTCTATGGGACATAAACATATATACATGGTATTTCACACAGGATGGCTAAAGAAGCCTCCCTAGAGAAGAAAGGCATAGAGCCCTAATGAATAGAGAGGCTGTCATGTGTCCATCAAAAGCAAAGTATGACTGCCAAATCAAAATATAATTGCAAAGAACTGGAGGCAGAAGTATTTTTGTTTTTGAGACAGAGCAAGAATATTTGTGCTAGAGCACAAGCCCCAGGTAGGAGCAAATGAGGTCAGAGATGCATGTATTATGGTGCCATGTCATATAAAGCCTTAAAGACCAGGATTAACTTTATGAATTTTACTCTGTGTGAGATGGAGAGCCAGCTATGTAACATGATATAATTACATGCAAAAATCCTATCTTTTGTGTTGATAATTGAATATATAATGCAACGATTAAGTAGAAGAGTATTCTATTGAATAATATAAGCATTTAATAATATATTTTCCCTGATAACCACTGCTTTAGCCACATTCAATAAACTTTAATGTGTGTTTTTCCTTTTCATTCAATACAAACATTTAAAAAATTTCCCAGACATTTCCTCTCCTCTTTGGCATGTCCCTACATAGAAGTGTGTTGATCATTTGCTAAATATATGATGGGGTTTCCAGATAGCTTTCTGTTATTGATTTTAGTTTCATACATTGTTATCTGAGGTTAATCCTTTGTATGACTTCTATTTCTAAAAATCTAAGAGTTGTTCTACAACCCAGAAAACTTGCCTACCTTAGTGCAAGTTTCATATGCACCTGTTAGGAATTTCTTCTGTTTTTATGTGGACTATACAATTTTGATGTTTGTAGATAGGTTTTTCAGGTGTCCTATCCCTTACTGATTTTCCATCTATTCTTTTGATCAATTCCTGAAAGAAGAATATTGAAGTCTCAATTATGATTGTGGATATTTCTTTCATTTTTCCTTTTTATTCTATCAGATTTCTTTCATGTATTTCGAAGCTCAGCTTTTACATGTATGTGCATTGAGGATTTTCAAATAATCTTAGATAACTGACTACTTTTTCATACTATAATGTCCCTCTTTATCCTTGACAATGTTCCTTGTTCGGAATTCTGTTTCATCTTATATTAATAGAGGCATTTCAGCTTTAATTAACATGCACATGCATATTAATAGGAAATTTGATGAATTTGGGGGCTAATCAAGGAAAAAGATACAACCATGAGGTGACATTTTGACAGGTTTGTATTTTGTGGGGACAGGAAGGCCCTTCACAGCAGGAGTCTGTCCAGAGGCTCTTGTGAGGTTGTTCCTCAGAAAAGGAAGAGAACAAGAGAACTCCCAGGAGAGGCAGAGGACTTATATGTCTAGTGATGGCGTGTCAGAGGGCTGCAGGAGGGCAACAGTGGTTTGGGGTCTTTATGGTTTGGTCTTATCCTGTGTGTTGCTAGATGTGCGGTTTTATGAGTATGCAAAACAGGCAAGCTCCAAATGGCTAAAAATCTGCTTGTTTGGGCTCTCTTAAAAGTAATTGGATGTGCAAATATTTTAGTTTGGCACTAGATGGCCTTTGAGCAAATGGGTCACAGCCTCAATGAAGAAATAAATAACCTAGGAGTCAATATACTGAAGCCATCTTTTTGTCTCATTTATAAAACAACTCATCCCTGGTCCCAAGTTGTTTTATCATCTAAAATGTATGTTGTTTTATAGTGTTTGAATATGGAGCCAGTGATAAATCATTCCCAACACCCAGAATCCTATAAGATGCAAATTAAGATTTTCAAGCTTGGTCACAGTCAATCTGCCCTTTTTAGTGGGGAAAGCTTGGAGGATGGATCAAAAAAGGGAAGGACTTTGATTTGTTCCATCTGTTCAGTCAGCAGAGTGATGCTGTGGCCCCTTTGGTGCATGGTGCTCACCACCTGTAAAATCGATGATTATTTTCTGCCCACGTGAGGCCAGATGTGTCAAAGGTGCGGAGACCGATTTCTCATCTGGTTCTTGCACCGATTCTTAAGGGCAGACTGGAATTCAGGGTGAAACAGAAGACATGTTTTCTCTTCAAGGGAGAATTGGCCTCTCTTTCTTGGCCTTTCTGCCTTTTCTGTTTTTATTACTTTGTGTGTGGTAACCAGCAAGGAAGATAAGTGATCCCAGTCCCCCTGTAATGATGTGTGTTAGTCGTTCACCCATGTACAACTCTTTGTAACCCCATGGACTGTAGCCAGCCAGGCTTCTCTGTCCATGGAATTCTGCAGGCAAGAATACTGGAGTGGGTTGCCATTCCCTTCTCCAGGGGATCTTCCTGACCCAGGGATCAAACCCAGGACTCCTGCATTGCAGGCAGATTCTTTACTGCCTGAGCCACTAGGGAAGCCCTGTAGTGATATCATGCTGCTTTTTTTCTCTAAATGGCATCAGGGCTCTACTCCAAGGTTCTCTTTCTGTCTCCTCTAACTGAAACTTCCATCTCACCTCCTCAGGAGTTTGGACTCCATCCTCCTCTGTGGGAGGCACCTTCATGAGGAGCTGCTGTGAGCAGCATGCACTACAAGGCGGCTGGTTTGGAGCATTGAAGGAAGATAGCCATCTCCTCTGGAGTCTGGGAAGAGGCAGGAATATAAGCATCCCTGCCTTTAATCCCTTTTGTTGTTCAGTCACTGAGTCATATCTGACTCTTTGCAATCCCATAGACTGCAGCACACGAGGCCTCCCTGTCCTTTACCATCTCCCGGAACTTGCTCAAACTCATGTCCATTGATTCAGTGATGACATCTAACCACCTTGTCCTCTGTCATCCCCTTCTCCTCCTGCCTTTAATCTTTCCCAGCATCAGGGGCTTTTCCAATGAGTCAGCTCTTCACATCAGGTGGCCGAAGTATTTGAGCTTCAGCATCAGTCCTTCCAATGAATATTCAGGGTTGATTTCCTTTAGGATTGAATGGTTTGATCTCCTTTAAACAATGCTTTACCTGGTTCAGCCCAAGGAGGAAGGCCTTGATATTCCTCTGGAGAGGAGCTCTATCCCTAACAGTAGATCCAAGAAAGATAATAGCAAAGCCATGTTAGCTGTTTACAAAGACGTTTCTCCTAGCTGTGCTTAGCAGATGACCTTGACCTTGCTGTCTCTGCCTTAGAGGCTCCTTAATCTGCCATTGCAGTTCTTAGGGCCATGACATCCTCACCTTGTAGAACTGCCTCAAACTGCCAAAAGGAACTTGTCTTGCCATAGCCTATTAGGAGGTCAGGGACAGCGGTCTTATGACATCCAGTAGCTGCCTAGTGGCAATCCATAAAGCAAAGTCCACTGTGGGCAGTTTGAAATTGCTTCAAAAGGCAAAGGTAAAAACAGTCTGGGAAAGTTAAATGTTGATAAAATCAGGAATATGTGAAATAACATTCTAATAGCAATAATGATTAAAATATGTGATGAGTTTTCTTTGCAAGAAACTTGTCAGGAAGTTGTAGAGAGGGTCATTATTCTGCTAGAAGCTTAATCAAAGTTACTTGAAAAAAAAGTTCTTTACAATACCAACTCTAGAAATTTACATAATATAATTTATATCAGAATTCAAATTATGTCATTATTTAACATCTGTGAAAAGGACAATTGCAACACACATACAAAAAGAGTAAAAGATTGTTCCTTATATTGTTTTTCCTTAATGTTGGCTTTATAGTGTTTTTGCTGTTTTTTCTATTTTTACTACTTAATCATTTTATAGTAAATAACACTTCTTTTATAAATAGTGAGTCCTGAAAGATACAAAATGTGAGGTTATCCTGTCTTACTGACTCAATGGTCATTTGTAACATGTTATACACACACACACATCCATGAATAAATATGTTTATTCTACTTGCTTTGAGTATTATGCCAAAAGAATGTACTTATATATAATGAGTTTAGTGAAATAAATTATACATGTTATAAATTCTTTTGAAGTTAAGAAATCTTTTGCAAATGTGAATCTGTGACCAAAGTAACTAATACTTACAATTGTATTTACCAAGTACTGAGTCTAGTCTGTGTATTTCATTTTCACAGCAACCCTGTGATGTAGGTACTATTTTCTTTCCTTTGACACAGATGGGGAAACTGAAGAACTTAGAGAAACAGAGAACTTAGATGAAACAAAGAATTAGAATAACTTGCTCAAGATCATATGACTATAGAACAGTGGATCTGTTTTCAGAGTTAGTCTCTTTTGAGTATCTGTGATTTTAATCATTGTTCCAAATTATCTCCCTATAGCAAACATAATGACTGTGAACATTGGTATTGCTATTAATAGACTTATAAATACTTTCATATAAATAATCTCTTTTAATTCTTACTATTACTTCATTTATTGATATTTTAAAATCAAAATATACTTTCGAGTTACTTGTTATGTCTACTCCATGTACTGTTACTTGAGAATATCAACATCTATTGTTGATAACCATGTGTTTTGCAAATCTTTGGGGTATTTATAATTGTGGGGGAGAAATGAACTTTATTCTATGCTTTTAAGTGATTTGGCCAGTCCAAGGATTAGATTGACGTGAGACAGATTAACAGGAGAAAATCAAACAAAAGTTGAAAAACATATTCACATGGCAGAGACCCAGGAAAACTGAATAACTTGCCAAAATGATAGAAATCCTCACTTTCACAGCTGTCTTCAGCTAAAGACAAAAGAGGATGTTGGAGGAAATGGTTTAGAGACTTCAGGGGGGAAAGTGAATGTGAATTTGAAAGTTGTTCAGTCGTGTCCGGCTCTTTGCGACCCCATGGACTATACAGTCCATGGAATTCTCCAGGCTAGAATACTGGAGCGGGTGGCCTTTCCCTTCTTCAGGGGACATTCCCAACCCAGGGATCGAACCCAGGTTTCCCACATTGCAGCCAGATTCTTTACCAGCTGAGCCAAGAGGGGAAGAAGGCAATTTACCTAGAGATGGAAAAACAAATGATTGGTAAATAAGTGTTTGCGGGGCCATGCCAAGACTATGGGGCCCAGAGTGGACTCTGATCTCTAGGCTTTGACTAGAGATTCTCCAGCACATATAGCCTGTGTTCTTTGCAGATATCTCTGGTAATAGCTCTATTTATCTATAACAAGCCTTCCACCCGAATTATTTTAGTCAATGAGGGGGAAGGTCAAAGTTTCTTCCCGAGTCCTTTTGACTTTGTTTTTTTAAGCTCAAAACAATTCATGTGCCAAAGAAACATTTTGGGGTGGCAAATTTTGTTCCCCTACACAATATTATAAATCATAATCACAGTATTCTGAAGGCCAAAAAGCAATGTCCTCATTTTACCAATAAGCCTGAGATTCAGAATGTTAAGGAAACTTTTCCAAAAGCTCACAGCTAACTAAGTGGAATCGCTGATACATAAACTCAATATTCGTGAATCTGGTTTCAGTCTTTCCACTGTATCTCAAAATTATCCAGGTTTCATCCTTTAAAAAGTATTCAGCTGAGATTACCTTTTGATCATCAGTGCTCTCTGAACTGACTCAAGGAAAACATAACCATTATCATCAAATGTAAATTCCAAGAGTAATTCTCTCCTTTTACCATCCTCTTCTTGCCTTCCACCATGAAGTTGTAGTCCAGAAAATATAATGCACATGCCAAAGCAAATTTTTTAAAATATCTCTACATTTCCTCACTCTTATTCCAATTGCCATTTTAAGGTAATGTTCATACACTCTCTAGACACCATATTAGGTATTTCTTCTGACATTTAGTATTGAGTAGCAATCTCTACTGCAGTTCAGTCCTTGAGAAATTGTCAATAATCTGTGTTTTTAAATACTATCATGTTTATGCTGAGTATGTGAATATGAACATTTTAGAAATCACTTGGACTTTAGTGTTTCCATTTATTTATTTTTTAAATTATAAACCATTCTCATGTGAAAGAAAGATTAAGCACCAATTTGAAAGAGTTCTAGTAAGCTATTTATTCTCCCATTACAGTGTGCAGCCGTGTGCGACTGTAACTTTTGGGTTCAAGCTCCCAGAGAACACTTGATAATTGAATTCATGCTTATCAAATTGATGTTTGAAAAATTTAGTGCTATGAGATTGATTTTTTTTTTAAGGAGTACGTACAGATACATTAAAGTCCCAGGTGGAACCAAACATGTTAAAAAAACAGCTCTGGTGTCAAAACTTAACTTACTATACATGGGTTTGAAGCTTCTGGATTTGAAAAATCTACATTAAACACTGGTCTAGATATATATGACATTTCTACAAATAGAATATATATAAACATATATGTACATTATTTTTCTTAAAAAGAATCCCTTTACTGTTTCACCTTGCTAACAAGAAAAAGAAAAAGGAAAAAGAAGAAAGAAAAAAATAACAGCTACATGTCTATAAAATAAAGTCCAGGACATCTTCATAAATTGAATCTTTGTAGACAACCAAGAAATGGACTCTATATTACCTTTTAATACAGCATAACATAGTTTTAAGCATATGGATTCGAGAGACAAACTATCCAATTATTAAGCCCTGTTATTAACTATATTATTGGAATATTTTCTGTGCTGTTTCCATCTCCTATAAAATAGGATTAATAAAAGTATCTCATATTTTTCAATCAGATTAATGAAAAATATGCAAAATACGTAAAACCTTTCATGGCATATAATTAACACTATATTTGCTTTCTTAACTCTTTTTCGCTAAGCTGTTTGAAGCCACAAATTATACCCCAAATTTACATAAATAATTGATTCACAATTATATTAGTGAGAAAGGAAAATCTGTGCCATTTATAAAAATCAAAGATAAGTCAACAATATATACTACCATTTCTTCTATTCCACACATAGGTGGAATAGCACACATAGGTGCTTCCCATTAAAGTAAGAAAAACTTTTTTAATATTAAAATATATAAGGATTAGAAAGAAATAAACTGTAGGTTTTCACAGATGATACAGATTTAAAGTAAATATTGCACTGTCAACTCCATTTATATGTCCATAAGCAGCATAAATAGAAATTTAAATATATTTTAAAAATATCATCTATAATGAATAACAAAATTCAAGGTAACCAGGAATAAATCTAACATATTTTCAAGACCTATATCGTCACAATTAGAAAAATTATTGACTTTTATGAGAACATAAATATTTGTGGGTGTGAAGATTAAATATTAACAAGATGTCAATTCTCTTTATGAATAGTTTAAGATGGAGCCATTATCAATCAAAACTCCAAAGAATTTTGTGAAGAACTTTTCAACTTGATTTTAATGATTACATATTGTAGGAAAGGCCTCAAAATAGTCAACATATTCTTAAAGGAGAAAGATTATATAGTGGTATTACTAAAATGTTCAATTTATTTAAAAAAACCATTAATCATGAGAGAGGATTAAAAGTATTTTGCTGTTAACATGTGAAGAACAGGAGTAGGAATGGTCATTCATTCACTTTCTTGCCCTGTGGCTTTATCCAGCTCTCACGGTGTTCTACAGGACACTGAATCACTCTAGTAATGTCAGTATGTTGATTGGACTTGGTTAACAGAAAGTGATAGGCACCTTAGATGCCTGTAAGTGTGCCAAACAATGAATTGTTTGAAGTTTTTAGGTGTCTCTAGTCTAGGGCATACAAGTGGCCATGAGTGGCACTCCCTATCATAAAGAAAATTCTTGGTGAACTTCTTTAGATTTTGGAAGCAGTCTATACCATAGTAGGAGATACTATTGCAACCTACTTATCATGTGACTGAGAAGTCTGACAGTTTCAAGTCACAGAAAAAAAAAAAAAAAGAACCTTGTAGCAGGCTCAAGTTGCAGTGCAAGATGCCTTCTATTTGAGCCGTGTGTGTGTTCAGTTGCTTCAGTAATGTCCAACTCTTTGCAACCCTATGAATTGTAGCCTGCAAGGCTCCTCTGTCCATGGGATTCTTCAGACAAGAATACTGGAATGGATTGTCATGCCCTCCTCCAGGGGATCTTCCCAATCCAGGGATCAAACCTGTGTCTCATGAACTGCACACAGATTCTTTACTGCTGAGGCACCAGGGAAACCCCATATTTATGCCATATGTCCCAAGAAACCAGTGGTATTAGAGACATTATGAATAAAGATGATGTGTGATGTGTCTGGTAGACCCAATAGCAGATTTCCAGTAAGGTTGTGGAGAAAGGGAATGCCATTTGTGACAAAACAACAAAAGAAAAAACAGCAAAACAAAACTATTCTCTTTGGTAGAAAAACCCCTGGCATGATCTGGGTTTCTGACCGTGGATTCTGCATTCTCCATTTGGAGTTGGGTATTATTAGATCTATTGAACATAAAGTCACCAGAACAAATAAGCAAGCAATTGTACAGTGGAGATGGTATAGTGAGAATTGAACTTGATAAGATACAGAAGGCATAAATAAAATTACATTATTTTTGTGGCCCAGATTTTCATAATACTTATCCATATTACATTGATATTCTCTTTCAACTCACACCTATGGCTCATGGGGTTTTTCTACATCTGGACTGCTTCCAAGATAGATCAGCCCAACACGCTGGTACTAGCTGAAAAGAGACTGCTGCCACACACTGAGCAAGAGTGGCACTTTAGGACAGTAGTAAAAGGAATGCCTCTCAGCACAACTGTGAGTAATAATCTTGTTATTAAATTCTTATGGGTTGAGATGTGGTTTGGAGTATGGAATGACTCGAATAGATTTTCAGGGGTCTGGGAAAAGTATTAGAAGAATGGAGACAAGGAAAGGTGAGAAAGAAGCATCAAATTGCAAACATCGCAGAGGAAGCACTATACAATTAGGCGAAAAGAACGACTCAACCTCTTTCCTGGTGACATAAATAACGGCATGATGGGCCTATGAAAGGGGTAGCCATGGAGCTGAGTGTACTTCTGAAACTCTCCAAGCTGATTTTCTGCCCTGTAATAGCTGTGACAAAAAATTGCAGCCACCACATTACAAAGCCAAAGAACAAAGGCTTAGAATCCCTGAGGAGAGTTGTTGGTTACCCTACAGTGTCTGTAACATGAAAGATAGGTGTTTTTTTTTCCCCCAACAAACTCTCTTGTGTCTGCAAAAAATGTGGTTTGGCACCACTTGTGACAGATAGGGTTTTATGCAGGTCAGTTCAGTTCACTCACTCCATCGTGTCTGACTCTTTGTGACCCCATGGACTGAAGCACGCCAGGCTTTCCTGTCCATCACCAACTCCTGGAGCCTACTCAAACTCATATCCATCGCATTGGTGATGCCATCCAACTATCTCATCCTCTGGTATGAATAAATCTGAGTGGTGGAAGAAGTGGGCTGCATTGGATATTTCTTGTGTGCTGTTTGAGATTCTCTTACCTTTCATCACTACTGTGACAAACAGTTTGGTGCAGTTTTCAACCAGTTTTGCTCAGGTGCAATCTGATCGTGCTCTGCTAACTGTTGCTTCAGGTAAGTTTGGCTTCCTACCATAGGGCTCATCTATGGGTGACCCATGGGAACACTTTTGGCATCTTTCATGTGCAACTCATGGAGCATGATTAATCTCTACAGGGCAACCCTTGACCAATAACTATGGAAGCTAAGAGTTAAATGCTTCCTTTTTCCCCCCATAGCTACAAATATATTAGATGCTTTTTAATAAAGCTTCTCACAAGCTGCTGGAAGATGAAACAACGAGTTATGTATGGATGGCAATCTCAGTAGCTCATCCCTCTTATGTTACCTTCTTTGCTTCATTTTCTCTATCCTTCATTTCCACAATCTGGCATCATATTATAGTCTCAAGTAAACTTCTTGTTCATAAGCCTTAACCTTAGGTTCTACTATTACCGACAAGGCAACAATGTAATAAAATAACATTTGCAAAGCCATCAGTTGAACACAGATGAAAAAAATTATTTTTCTAGTTTATTGAGCTTAACATTTACTTGGTCACTCAAAAATCATTTATTAATCAAATATATATGTGTGTGCTGTTGCTTCAGTTATGTCTGACTATGCGACCCTATGGACTGTAGCCTGCCAGGCTCCTCTGTCCATGGGGATTCCCCAGGGAAGAATATTGGAGTGGGCTTCCATGCCTTTTTCCAGAGGATCTTCTTGACCCAGAGATCAAACCCATGTCTCATATCTCCTGAATTGGCAGGTGTGTTCTTTACCACTAGTACCTCCTGGGAAGCCCAATCAAATGTATGTATGTGTGTAAATATGAATGTGTGCACATACATATGGACTTCCCTGGTGGTTCAGGGGTAAAGAATCACTCTGCTAATTCAAAAGACATGGGTTTCATCCCTGGGTTATGAAAATCCTCTGAAGAAGGAAATGGCAACACCCTCCAGTATTCTTGCCTGGGAAATTCCATGTGCAGAGGAGCTTGGAGGGCTATAATCCTTGGGGTCACAAAGAATTTGACACGACTTAGCAACTAAACAAAAACATACATACACACACACGTGCATACACACTTTGTCTAATTCACTGGTTTAGGGGAAAAATTTCAAAAATAAAAGGAGAGTGTGTTCTCAGAAGCTTAATAGAAGTGTGATCCAATACATAAAATTTTAATTCAAGAACAAGAAAGTGAGAGTTGCAGACATTTTCTTTACGTTTTTTTTTTTGCATATATGCTCTTTTTATTTTCCTTTAGATAAGTTCACCTGCAATCTGTAGACTACTTATAATTAGTTTTTAAAAATACTAGCATATATTTGTGGTAGATCTAGTACAAATTTTGTCCAACTTAAAATCAGATATATTCTTAGCATTCCTTTTGTTCTTCTTTACTATGTCATGGTTATTTGTTCATTATATTGAGGCACACTTAAGGTCCAGGAATTAATCTTATAAGTGGGTTACCACTAAAGATGATTTTTAAAGTTTTGTAGTTATTACTGTTTTACTATGTTAAAAGCAATTTTATTATTAAGGAAGTTGAATTTTGAGTGTATACATTTTGTATTTTCTAAATACCTTATTCTTTGAGACATCACATACCCGAGAAGCACCATTGTCCAAAAGGACAAAAATAAAATCAAATGAAGAAAGAAACAAAAACCACTTAATAGCCAAAGCTAATATTGTAACATGCAAATAGAGCTAAGATTATTTTATCATATGAGAACTAAAATGATTACATTCATATATTGATTCTGAAATTATAAGTAATTTTCATTCATAAATTACAGAAGAAAAATAAACATGATTCTAATACATACATTTGTAATATACAATTTGAGAGTTTAATACATGAGAAAATGAAAAGGAATCTCACTTATTCAATATCATGGGAGATTCATAAGGCTTACATAATCTTTCCAGATAACATAATTTATTCATTTTAAGTGTGGAATAATCTTAATATAAACATTAAAATATTATTTAAAAACATATCCCTCATATTTCAATATTTATTGAAGGAAGTATGTCAAACATACTTTGAACTTTTGTTTTTCTTCTGACACATCAATGTTTTCAACCACTTTCATTCTCATTGTGCATGCACATTCATTCTCACTGCCATCATTTAATTCACACTCAAAAATTACTAACTGCAATATTGTGTATAATTTTTCTTGTTCATCTCTCTGTGTTCACCTTCATTAATATTTACCATCTTCAAAACCATATAGCATATGCAGCAGTTTTTATGTTTAACTCAATGATATTTTGTATTGCTTATAGTATTTTATACATATTAATTTTGACTCTTGAATATACAACTACATCATAAACTCCTTGAAAGAAAAGGTAATAGCAGCTTTTTTAAAATCAGCACTCTATTTTTAAATCTTAGAAATACTGAATATATGCCTTCTGTAAAAAAAAAAAAGCTATTTTTGCATTTAAATTCAATGACAGTTATTTGAAAAATTGTATACTAGTTTCACTTGAATGGTTTCAAACGTTGTAAAACCACAAAGTCCCTGATATAATGAAATTTACCTTAAATAAGAAAAATGTAAGAATGGTTTCTATAGTTAAAATATATTGGGGGTAGCAAAACCACACAACTTTTCTTTGCTTCCAACTAGATGACCTTTGATGTATGTGATTTTTAAAATATCTTTCCTATAATATTTCATCTTGTCAAATTCTTGTATTTACTGATCGATTGTTACATAATATAAAAATGTCAAAATATAAAAATATTTTCCTATAATTAATATTTTAATAATTTACCACTCATATAAGCTGTGTGTTTCAACTATATTTAAAGATGTGTTTTGGGTAGTTTAAGAGATCAGAAATAACATAGTCATTCATTCAGCAAATATTTATTAAACATACTGGAAATAAAATGATAAAAAGAACAAAACATGTAGAGTCCCCACTCTCAGGCATTTTGAGTTTTGGTGGTAAAACAAATACAATCACACACTTAGGTCAAGTATAGTTAGGAGTATGAAGAAAAAATGAAGTGAGGTAAGACTGAGAGAGATGAAGAAGATTGAGTGGCATTATATTTAGTAGTATGCTGCTACTGCTGCTGCTGCTAAGTTGCTTCAGTTGTGTCCGACTCTGTGCCACCCCATAAATGGCAGCCCACCAGGCTCCCCCGTCCCTGGGATTCTCCAGGCAAGAACACTGGAGTGGGTTGCCATTTCCTTCTCCAATGCAGGAAAATGAAAAGTGAAAGTGAAGTCGCTCAGTCGTGTCTGACTCGTAGCGACCCCATGAACTGCAGCCTACCAGGCTCCTCTGTCCGTGGGATTTTCCAGGCAAGAGTACTGGAGTGGGGTGCCATCGCCTTCTCCATTTAGTAGTATGGTTAAGTGCAATTCCTCTGTAAAGGTTAATTGAGCAGATACAGGAAGATGGCAAGATGAAATGTAGTCTGTGTATTTCAGAAGCTGATTTATTTCTCTGTTCTTGAGCAGGGTTGTCTGCTAAGTTATATATTTAGTGGAGGCCATTTTATTATAATCATATCTTTGATGATTCTAAGATTCTCCTCAATTCCTGTCTGCTCTCCAAGTTAAAGTGGAAAAATACTTAGGACTCATGAGTATCCACTTATCTGGTTGTGGAGAGATATGAGAAAGCTATTTCTGTGTAAAGCACCTCAGTTCTTACAGAGAAGTGACTATGTGAAGCTTCAGGATTGAAATATAGCATATTTAATTGTTTGTTCATTGTTGTTGTTGTTAAGTTGCTCAGTCCTGTCCAACTCATTGAAATCCCATGAACTGCATGGTTTGAACTGCAGCATGCCAGGCTTTCCTGTCCTCCACTATTCCTGGAGTTTGCTCAAATTCATGTCAATTGGGTCAGTGATACCATCCAACTATCTCATCCTCTGTTGTCACCTTTTACCCTTGCCTTCGATTTTTCCCAGCATAATGGCCTTTTCTAATGTCAGCGCTTTGCATCAGGTGGCCAAAGTATTGGAGCTTCAGCTTCAGCATCAGTCCTTCCAATAAATATTCAGGGCTGATTTCCTTTAAGATTGGCTCGTTTGATCTCTTGCTGTCCAAAGGACTCTCAAGAGTCTTCTCCAGTACAACAATTCAAAGATATCAGTTGTTTGGTGCTCAGTCTTTTTTATTGTCCAGCTCTCACATCCATACATGACTACTGGAAAAGCCATAGCTTTGACTATATGGACCTTTGCTAACAAAGTAATATCTCTGCTTTTTAATATGCTGTGTAGGTGTGTCATAGCTTTTCTTCCTAGGAGCAAGCATCTATTAGTTTCATGGCTACAGTTATTGTCCACAGTGATTTAGGAGCCTAAGAAATAAAGTCTGTCACTGTTTCCATTGTTTCCCTGTCTATTTGCCATGAAGTGATGGGATCAGATGCCATGATCTTCATTTATTGAATGTTGAGTTTTAAGCCAGCTTTTTTTACTCAAAATTAAAGAACAATATTAACTAGGTATGATGAGTAAACAACAAACATTTTTCTTGTGTTATTGGAGTAAGAACTTAAGGGCTTCCCGGGTGGCTCAGTTGTAAAGAATCTGCCTGCAAATGCAGAAGATACAGGTTCGATCCCTGGTCCGGGAAGGCCCCTTATGCCACGGAGCAACTAAGCCCATGGACCACAACTATTGAACCTATACTCTAGAGCCCAGGAACCACAACTATTGAGCCCATATACCACAACTACTGAAGTCTGTGCCCTCTAGATTCTGTGCTTCACAACAAGAGAAGCTGGGCCCAGCAACTAGAGAACAGCTCTGGCTTGCCCCAACTTGAGAAAATTCCATGCAGCAATGATCTCCCAGCACAACCATAAATAAATCAATAAATAAAATTGTAAAAAAAAAATTAGAATGAGAACTTAAGCATTATATTAGTTTATATTTTCCTCTCAAGGGTGCCATAATGATTCACTGTCATCATGGATGAAGCTTTGAATAAACTGAGTATTGAAGAATTTGAAGTCTGGCTCAAACATAATAATAGTAGCTTACATTTATAAGTAATCATTCTCTAAGCAACTCAAAACTTTTTATGAATCTTTGTCCTTCATACAACTTGGAGAAAAATTTAAAACACCATGACCACAGTCTCTCCTCAGGGACTAAAGGTAAGGCAGCCAGATTAGCTGCCTTGCTGCAGATCAGTCAACCTCAGAGCAGAGCCGAGAAAAGAATGAACCTACTGACTTTTTCCGAGGAGCTAGTTTCAAAATCTTGCTCCACTGAAAGGAGAGTGTGCTTTTGTCATTACCAGAGGCAGAAAGATAAAAATAAAAAATTGCTTATGTCAAAATCTTGCCACCTTTAGAAAGGTTAACTTTCTCATGGTTCACGAAGTAGGCTTTTGCTTTGTTTTTATAAAGGAATCCAGAAATTATAATAAAGCTTGGAGAAACCATTGATTTTTCTTTTTATTGCTAATATATCAATGTCAATATTTTCTGTAGAGTAGATGCAGAATTAAACTGGATGTTGTTTATTAAAAAACATTGCCACTCCAGTCTGTAAAGTGGCCACTAGATTAATTTAACAAAGGTTATTGAAACCTGCTTAGTAGGTATGGAATATGAATATGTATCAGGAGTGATGATGATTTTATAAAAGATTTTGTTCCTTGTTCTACTTAAAAGGAACTTCTAGCATAGTTAGAGTAATCACCACATCTATACAGCACATTGCTAATGCCATATTAATACCATATGCAAAGTACTGTCCTACCTCAGTAGAGGGAAATCACTCATTAATTGGTTTTAGTCAATGTCTCATGAAATGTTACTTGAAACTTGAGCAAATGTCTCATGAAATGCTACTTGAAACTTGGATTTTGATAGGCAGATATAAGGGATAGTAGGGACTCCAAGGGCAAAAGCATGCTGTGTAGTCACCCATGGACAGAGCCTGAACCCTAACAGTTTGTGCTGTGAGCAGGACGTCTAGGTGATGAGCACCATTACTGAACATCTTTCTTCTCAAGCTTGCTTTGTTAACCAGCTCTGCTTTCTGCCTTCTAGAGAACATGCATTTCCAACTAAAACTTGTTGGCTGCAGTGCTCACTGAGCTGTGTTGCTGCCTGTTGGCACGCTTGCACTTTGACCATTGTTCCCTAGCGCTGCTTTGTGCTGCATTTGCCTAACCTACCCAACCTTCATTACAGATTTAACTGATCAAGTCATAAATTTCAGTAATTGGTGTTTAGGAAGAGGAATATATGCTTGGAGGCCTGGGTTGCCTAACTCTAACTGTGCTTATCTGTGTGTCTCAGATTAAACTGTATATCTCAACTTTAGCATAAGGAACAACTTACACTAGGCTTAGAGGAATGAAACTTATCCTGTGACCACTGGATGTGTGTCTCATTCAGGCATAGGGTCTTGTTCTGCAGAACACTCAGGAAAAAGTAACCATGTAATATATAGGCACATCAGGTGAAAGAACAAGGAAGTATTTAGTTACCATATGGCATGAGAGCCATACTCCTAAAAGCAGCTGGCTCCCTAGGACTCTACAAAATGTCTTTGCTGATGCTGCTGCCTATGCCTCTGTTGCCAAAACACAACATATAGTATATAAAATTCTTGAGATTTTCCAGATATACACATATCCAAAGGATAACTGGAACATAGGAGTACATACAAGCATGGAATAGGAAATAAGAGTAATAATAATGTTGGCAGTGACAGAGATAGAAATTGATATCAATGATGAACAGGGTGCCAAGGACCAGAAAACTACTATTAAATCATCAGAGATCCTTTAAGACTAGACTTAGGGCTTAAGATATTAGCAAGGAACATTGAGCTATTGAAATTTCTGAGCAGAGCTAAGTTTTAGAAACATTAATATGATTGTGCTGTAATACTATCACAGACCTTGTAGTCAATCAATTGATCCATTATTTTTAATCATATTTGTTAAAAATAATTATATATCAAGTTTTAGAGTCACTGTTTTTGTTTATTTGATACAATAGTTATGAAAAGTGGAAGTGAAAGTCGTTTAGTCGTGTCCGACTCTTTGTGACCCCATAGACTATACGGTCCATGGAATTCTCTAGGCCAGAGTACTGAAGTGAATAGTTTTTTCCTTCTCCAGGGGATCTTCCAAACCCAGGGATCAAACCTAGGTCTCCTGCATTGCAGTCGGATTCTTTAACAGTTGAGCCACAAGGGAAGCCCAGGAATACTGGAGTGGGTAGCCTATCCCTTCTGCAGTAGATCTTCCCAACCCTGGAACCAGGGTCTCCTGCATTGCAGGTGGATTGCTTTACCCACTGATCTATGAGGGAAGCAATAATAGTTATATATGCATGTTAATCATTTGCAAGAATTAAAATTCCGGCTTTGCTATTCACTATTTTGTGACTTTATTTATTTATTATTTATTTATTTATTATCTCCCTACATCCAGATTTTCCAATCTTGAAGACTGGGATAGTAAATGAGCCTACCTCATAAGACTATGGGCTTTCCAGGTGGCGCTGGTGGTAAAGAACCCACCTGCCAATGAAGGAAACATAAGAGACAAGGGTTCCATCCCTGGGTCAGGAAGATCCCCTGGAGGAGGGCATGGCAACCCACTAGAGTATTCTTGCCTGAAGAATCCCACGGACAGAGGAGCCTGACGGGCTATAGTCCATAGGGTCACAAAGAGTCAGACACAACTGAAGCGACTTAGCACATACACATAGGACTATGGTGAGAATTAATTAATTTAGTATATTTAAAGTATTTACAGCAGTGTCTCAGCCATAGTGAATACTGATATAGAGGCTGTCATTTTCTAAAATATTTATTTAGTACTTAGTCATTCAACAAATATTTATTGAGTGCTTAAATTCCAGGTGCTGTTTTAATTTCTAGCAATATGGCAGTGAATAAACTCATGAAACAAACCAACTATCCCTATGTATCATAACAAAATAAATGAAGTTATCCTCGTGAAACAAAATTGATGTATTTTGGGTGTTTGAGAAAACTTTGAAATAAAGATTAATATATATTGCACTCGTATATTGAGCTATTCAACATCTAGACCCCCTTCCTCTTTGAGAGGAGTGCCCAGGAGAGCCTAAGAGACAAGGCACTCCCCCAGCCTAGGGAATCAGAAGTTTCTATATTTCTTCTTTCTGTCCTCTGGCAGCTGAAGCATTGGAGTATGATTGAGGTTCTCCCAGTCAGATGCCCTCAACAGGCACTGATAAAGCAGTAACAGCCAAGCATCATTCACTCAGTATGCAGTGGAGTTAAGCGTCCAGTGATGCCAGCATTAGTGAGGATTCAGAGTTGGCAGGGCTAGTGGCAACATTTTGTGTCTGACAAAGACATGATGTTGGCTGTTTTATTTGCCGGTAGCAGCTTCCTTTCCTGGTCTTCAGACTTCCAAGACATCCTTCAATAAGATCTTTGCTAAAGTCAGAGTCAGTTTCATTGTTTCCAATGAAACCTGTTAACTTGCATAGGTATTTTATGATAGTCATATCACTGTGGAGAAGGCAATGGCACCCCACTCCTGTACTCTTGCCTGGAAAATCCCATGGATGAAGGAGCCTGGTAGGCTGCAGTCCATGGGGTTGCAAAGAGTCAAACACGACTTAGCAACTTCACTTTCACTTTTCACTTTTATGTATTGGAGAAGGAAATGGCAAGCCACTCCAGTGTTCTTGCCTGGAGAATTCCAGGGATGGAGGAGCCTGGTAGGCTTCCGTCTATGGGGTCGCACAGAGTCAGACACTACTGAAGCAACTTAGCAGCAGCAGCAGCATGTTACTGTTATTAAATCAGTGAAGTGAAAGAGCAAAAGTGAAATTAAAAAAGATTTTAATTCATTCAACAAAAATATAGAAGCACCTTCACTAAGCTAATCACCATAACTGAGTAAAAACAGATATCATCTCTTCCCTCTTTAATCAAATATCATACATATACATGTAAAATTGCAGCTATAATAAATCTTTTGAAGGAGGACTGTCATGCATGATTACTTAAGTCAGAGGATTTGACCTGATCAAGAATGTCATGGAAAGCTTTTCTGGGGTTTGGAAAACTGATTTGAACTATCTAATGGTTGCATGGTTAGCAAAAAAAAAAAATAAATAAATAAATAAATAATAATAATACTAAATAAATAACAGAACTCCATGATCAAGGAACTGCTTATTCAAATGCCCTGAGGTGGAAAGAAGAATGGGGTGGGGGTCATTTAAATTTTTTTAAAGGTCAATATTGTTATATTATTGCACACTACATACAGGGTCTAGATAAGAGTGAGTCTACATAAGGGTGCAGAATAAGCAGGAGCCATTCAGTTTGCTGCAGAATTTTTTAGCCAAAATAATCATTTTCATTTAAAGGTAGGTTAAAGTCTAATCTAAAAGCAGAAGGAAATCCAATAAAATGTTTTCAATTGTGTGTGTGTGAGTGTGTGTGTGTAAGTGTATGTGTGTGAGAGTGTGTGTTGGGGGTTGGGGGATTCAGGGTTTATTTAAAATATTATTTAAACATCTAATTTTGTGTCCAATGTGACTAATTAATTAGATGAGGTGTAAAACAGATTCAGAACATTTTAGATGAAGTGAAATCCAACAGAAATTTCTTCAATGAAGTAAATGTTCTACAACCTTGCTGTTCACCTGAAATGTGATTAGTTTGAGGTTTTGAAATTTAATTAAAGTTAAATGTAAATAAATATGTGTGGCTTGAGGCTACCACATAACAGTACAGAAATGTTACTGCAATAATTCAAGTAAGAGGTAATATTACCTCAGATAATACTTGTGACAGTGGGTAGAGAAAGAAACAGATCTGAGAAAAAATTATGAATTAAAATTTTAAAGGATTTGGTTATAGCTTATATATGAGGATGAAGAAGAGGGAAGAATTAGGGTGACTTGGTTTCTGGCATAAGTAGTTGGGTTCATAGTGATGTCATTCACTGAAGTGAATGTGGAAAGTACCATCTTTTGGGTGAAGTTGATGATTTCAATAAGGGGCTTTTTGAGTCTCAGATAGCTAGAAGATATATAAGTGAGGTTACCATGTAAGCACCTGTATTCATTAAACAGGTGGTCAGAAGAGAGCTCTGGGTTAATGATCTAATTTTATGAATTTAATTTTTTGAGTTGTAGGAGGAATGAGTGGGTTTTAGACAAATGGTCACCAACCTTTCTGATACCAGGGACTGGTTTTGTGGAAAAATATTTTTTCCAGGAACTGGGGATTATGATGGTGAGAGATGGGGGGGGGGTGGGTGGTTTCAAGTGTGTTACGTTTACTGTGCACTTTTATTCTATTATTACTATATCAGCTCCACCCCAGATCATCAGACATTAGATCCCAGAGGCTGGGGATCCCTGTGTTAGTCTAGAAAAGTGAAGTGAAGTGAAGTGAAGTGAAAGTCGTTCAGTTGTGTCTGACTCTTTGTGACCCTGTGGACTGTAAAGTCCATGGAATTCTCCAGGCCAGGATACTGAAGTGGGTAGCCTTTCTTTCTCCAGAGGAGCTTCCCAATCCAGGGATTGAATCCAGGTCTCCCACACTGCAGGAAGAATCTTTACCAGCTAAGCCACAAGACAGTCTAAGGGAAAAATTTAAGAGGAAAAATAAGAGAGTGTATAATGCTCTTTAAGAAACATTAACTGTTAACTGTGAGGACAGAATAATGAATAACCCCATGATGAAGACTGCTGCTGCTGCTGGTAAGTCGCTTCAGTCGTGTCCGACTCTGTGCGACCCCATAGACGGCAGCCCACCAGGCTCTGCTGTCCCTGGGATTCTCCAGGCAAGAACACTGGAGTGGGTTGCCATTTCCTTCTCCAATGTATGAAAGTGAAAAGTGAAAGAAGAAGTTGCCTAGTCGTTTCCGACTCTTCGAGACCCCATGGACTGCAGCCTACCAGGCTCCTCCATCCATGGGATTTTCCAGGCAAGAGGGGGAATGTAATATTTTTTTTCTATTTGTGACTCAAATAGAAACAATTGTTTATAAAATGAATAGATGCTTGAAGATATCTGATAAGACTCTGTCATCAGTTTATCATTTAGAAAAAAAGTGTTACTCTTTTTCATTTTAGATATTGGTCATTATATAGAGAATATGCTTTCAATGTTTCTGGTTGTTTAGGGCTTTAGAAGTACGTTTTATTGGAATTTGAGTTAATAGACAGGCCTTGAAAATTATTTTCTTGGGCTCTAAAATCAGTTGATGGTGACTGCAACCATGAATCTAAATGACTCTTGCTCCTTAGAAGGAAAGCTATGACAAACCCCTAGATAGCGTATTAAAAAGCAGAGACATCACTTTGCTGATAAAGGTCCATATAGTCAAAGCTATGGCTTTTCCAGTAGTCATGTATGGATGTGACAGCTGGACGATAAAGAAGGCTGAGCACCAAAGAATTGATGCTTTCAACTTGTGATGCTGGAAAAGACTCTTGAGACTCCCTTGGACTGCAAGGAGGTCAAACCAGTCAATCCTAAGGGAAATCAACTCTTAATATTCATTGGAAAGACAGTTGCTGAAGCTGAAGCTCCAATACTTTGGCCACCTGATGTGAAGAGCTGACTCATTGGAAAAGACTCTAATGCTGGGAAAGACTAAAGGCAAAGGGAGAAGGAGGCAGCAGAGGATGAGATAGCTACATAGCATCACCGACTCAACTGACATGAATTTGAGCAAACTCTGGGAGATAGTGGAGGACAGAGGTGCCTAGCATGCTGCAGTAAATGGGCGTCACAAAGAATCAAATGTGACTTAGAGACTGAACAACAACAAGAGAATTTGTCTAATCTTAAATGTGTAGACAATAATTTTCATTTCAAAGGGTAAGAACCCAGGAGTCTTCCCCACCTCTTGGCAAGGGAATTTGTTTATAACAGGGAGATATCTCCTTCTCTCATAAGTAGAAATGTGCAACATATATAAGCTGCCACATTCATATTTTGAGGTTTCTCTCCTGTGATGCAGATGCTTTTGTATGCACAGAGCTACACATATGGCCTTTTTGGATAGCCCCAAAAGAAAGGAAGATTTGGGCAAGAGGAACAGTTGAAGTTATTGCAGGAAACAATTTTCTTTGATCGAGAAACCTCACATTTACTTTCAGGAAAATATGAAAATACACTTTAAAACTTATCAATTTCCCTAACATGTGTTGCCCTTTAGGCAATACTTTAATATAAATAGGTGCTCCTAGCTTGAAATTGACTAGAGATGAAACTGATCTTTAGAAAGACATCATGTAAAAAAAACCTTAAAACTTTCTATCTAGACAAACTTACACTGCCTCAAACCATCATAATAATTCTTTATATTTATAGTTCTTCACTTATTTTCCTTAATATTATGCTCTTTTGTGTATTCATAATAGTCTCCATTAAAATCATACTAATAGAAGACAAAGGTAAATTCCTTTTTTTAAAAAAAATTTTACCCTCAAATAGCATATTGTTTACAGCAGTCTACTACAGGATAGTATAATAGCATTATGTGAATTATAGCATTATGTCTAAAACTATACATACCTTAATTAAAAATATACTTTATTGCCAAAAGAAGAAATCTTAGCCATGATCTGAGCCTTTAGTGAGTTGTAATCTTTTTGCTGATGGAAGTGTTGCCTTGATATTGTTGGTTGTTGACTAATCAGGGTGGTGGTTGCTAAAAGTTGGGGGGTCTGTAGCAATTTCTTAAAGTAAGACAACAATGAGGTTTGCCATGATTAATTCTCCTTTTCATGAACAGTTTCTCTGTAGCATGCAATGCTGTTTGAGAGCAGTTTGCCCATAATACAACTTCTTTAAAAATTGGAATCAATCCTCTCAAACCCTGCCACTACTTTATTAACTCAATTTCTATAATACTCTAAACCTTTTGTTGTCATTTCAATAATCTTCACAGCTATGGGATCAAGCCATCCAGGATGACTGTTTGCTTGCTTTCTGTGGATCCCGTTTGACCATGACTGACCTTCCTCCTCAATCACAGAGCCTAATCATAAATAACTACAGACTATCCCCCAACCTAGTGATCATTCTTATCTTTAGATCTGAATGGCTGCCCTTTCAATTTAGCAACGGGAAGACCTCTGGTCCCAAGAAGATAACTTAGCTTGAGGAGCTAAGACGACCGTCCCTTTCTGGTGGTTTCCCTAGTAACGGATGGGCCAATCTGATGTCAATTCTCCCTATAAATGGTAGTCTCCCTATTCCCCTGGAAGCAAAGACAGTCACTACCAAGTCCTGACCCACATCTACTGTCCAAGGTGGGCTGTCACTTCAGGACCCTTTTGCTTCAAACATGTAAGATTTTTTATCTTATGTACCACTGATATCTCTGTTGCTGACTCCAGACTCTTTCTTCAGTCTTGAGGCTGAACAAGTACAGGGCTTGCAAGCCTGGGGAGTGTAGCCCAACAATAGTATCTACACCAGGAGTAGATCCATCTTAAGAAACCAATTACTTTACTCATCACGAGTAACTCTGCAGCTGCTAAATTTTTATCATGAGCTTACAGCAATTCAAGTCACATCTTGAGGTTTCATTTCTAATTCTAGTTCTCTTGATATTTATTTCCAACCCATCTGCACTTACTTCCTCTACTGAAGACTTGAAACTCTAAAAGTCATCCATGTGGGTTGAAATCCACTTCTTCCAAACTCCTATTAATGTTGGTATTTTGACCTTTTCTCATAAATCATGAATGCTCTTTAATAGCATCTAAATTGGTGAATTCTTTCTAGAGGTTTTCAATTTACTTGCCCAGATCCAATTCCATCAGAGGAATATCTAGCCATGCCAACTATAATCTTAAGAAATGTATTTCTTTAATAATAAAACTTGAAACTCAAAACTGCTCTTTGATACATGGGCTGCAGGGTGGATTTTGTGTTAGGAGGCATAAAAACAGCATTAATCTTATTATACATCTCCATTAGTACTCTTGGGTGACAAGGTCAATGAGCAGTAATACTTTGAAAGGCATCTTTTTTTTTTTCCTGAGAAGTAGATCTCAATAGTAGTCTTAAAATATCCAGTAAAACATGTTGCAAAGAGAAATGCTATCATCAAGGCTTTGTTCCACTTACAGAGCACAGGCAGAGTAGATTTAGCATAATTTTTAAGGGCCTTAGGACTTTCTGAATTATAAATGAGCATTGACTTCAATTTAAAGTCACCAACTGTATTAGCCTCTAATAAGAAAGTCAGTCTGTGCTTTGAAGATTTGAAGCCAGTCATTGACTTCTTTCTAGCTATGAAAATACTTGATTGTATCTTATGGGGCTCTTTCAACTACAATGAAATTCTGTTGTTTAGTGTAACCAGCTTTATTAATGATCTTAGCTAGATCTTCTGGATAACTTTCTGCAACACTGTTTTACCTTGCACTTTTATCTTATAAAGATGGGTTTTTGTTTTTTTTTCCCTTAAATCTCATGTATCAGCCTGTGTTAGCTTCAAACTTTTCTTCTGCAGCTTCCTCACCTCTCTCAACCATCATAGGATTGAAGAGTGTTAGGGTCTTGCTCCAGATTAGACTTTGGTTTAAGGGAATATTGTGGCTGGTTTGGTCTTCCATCCAGAACACTGAAACATTCTTCATAGTAGCAATAAGGCTCTGTTGCTTTCTTGAAATCCATGTGTTCACTAGAGCAGCACTTTTAATTTCCCTGAAGAACTTTTCCTTTGCATTTACAACTTGGTTGTCTGGCACAGGAGACCTAGTTTTCAGCCCATCTTGGCTTTCAACATACCTTCCTTACTAAGCTTGATCATTTCTATCTTTTTCTTTGAAGTGAAAATCTGGAGAGTCTTCCTTTCACTTGAACACTTAGGAGTCATTGCCGGTTTATTAAATAGCCTCATTTCAATATAGTTGAGTCTTAGGGAATAGGGAGGCTGGAGGGAAGGGAGAGAGATGGGGGAGCAGCTGGTTGGTGGAGCAGTCAGAACACATGTAACACATGCTGATTAAGTTTGCCATCTTATACAGGCACAGTTCCTGGCACCCCAACAATTACAATCTAACATCAAAGATTGCTGATCAGCATAAAAAGTATAAATAATAATACAAAGTTTGAAATATTGTGAAAATTACCAAAATGTGACACAGAGACACAAAGTGAGAAAATGCTTTTGGAAAAATTGCAGTAAAATAGACTCACTCAAAGCAGGGTTACCACAAACCTCTAATTTGTGGGGGGAAAAAATGCAGTAACTGCAAACCACAATAAAGAAAAGTGCAGTAAAATAAGGTATGGCTGTCACTTAAAGTGAATTGGCCAGTTTAAACATGATTTGAAAACTTACACATGTAGTTCTAATATTAGTGAAGAAAGACTCACCTTATTCTTCTCCATCCAACTCTCTCCTATTTCTATATTATTTGAGTCTATCCAAACTATTCATTTGGGGATATTTAGCAGACAATTCTGCTTCATGTACAGATGAATAGAGCTTGGATTTATAAAATACACTTACTATTTGGGAAAAGATGATCACCAAAAAAATACTGAAGTGTTACATTAGTAATACGTATTATTCTAAGAATATTTAGGACTTCTGAAAAGCAATTTTAGTGTGTCTTTCCCAAAATATAAGTAACTTCATCTTATAAGGAAACAGTTTTTTATAGAATACAAAAAAGGAAAGAACGTCATTTTTTTTTCCCCAAGACTCTTTTTATGCTTTCTATAACACTTCAGATGTAGACTTGTAGGTGGATTAATTGTAAAAAGCTGTTTCTTTTGGTTTATAATTTCCTCAGGTGACATTTCTTCACTGATGGTTTCCCCCAGAGCCATTCCATCTTTATAAAATTGAATTTAGATATTGGCTGCTTCATTGAATTCTTGTGGTATCATCAAAGAAATCTTATTACTGAGTCAGTCTAAAATTTGCTGGGATTGCATCTCATGTGTTATGTGGTTAAATGAAAGTAATTTCAATTATAGAACATTTTAGCTTCCTTAAGCCTATGGTTAAATGGCAGAAGCAGTGAAAATGGAAGTGAGTTAATGGCCCAACCTAAATACTAAGAGTAGAGATTAGAGCTACTGATTTCTTTTCTATCTTTCAAACTATTTTAGAAACACTACCTCTTTGCTCCTTCAATTGAAAGAAAACAATACTCAAATTTCTTGTAGGCCTAACTTGAAATGTAGGTTGCTGATAATGTACATTTTGCAAGTCAAATTAAATATACCTTTACTCTCAATATCAATTCGGAGAAGGCAATGGCACCCCACTCCAGTACTCTTGCCTGGAAAATCCCATGGAGGGAGGAGCCTGGTAGGCTGCAGTCCATGGGGTCGCTAGGAGTCGGGCACGACTGAGCGATTTCACTTTCACTTTTCACTTTCATTCATTGGAGAAGGAAATGGCAACCCACTCCAGTGTTCTTGCCTGGAGAATCCCAGGGACAGAGGAGCCTGGTGGGCTGCCGTCTATGGGGTTGCACAGAGTCGGACACGACTGAAGCGACTTAGCAGCAGCAGTAGCAGCAGTCAATATCAATTATTTATATAATAAAAAACTTTTAAATTTTAATACACTCTCAGACCAGATCAGATCAGATCAGTCGCTCAGTCGTGTCCGACTCTTTGCGACCCCATGAGTTGCAGCACGCCAGGCCTCCCTGTCCATCACCAACTCCCAGAGTTCACTGAGACCCACGTCCATCGAGTCAGTGATGCCATCCAGCCATCTCATCCTCTGTCGTCCCCTTCTCCTCTTGCCCCCAATCCCTCCCAGCATCAGAGTCTTTTCCAAAGAGTCAACTCTTCGCATGAGGTGGCCAAAGTACTGGAGTTTCAGCTTTAGCATCATTCAGTCCAATATTTTGTTGAAAAGAATAAATTGACAGAAAAATCTCTCCACACTTTTTCTTCATAGGTTATCTATCTCTAGAATAGTTTATGATGGTATATACTTTTAGTGAATGGTAAAAATCTTTAAAACGTTTCAAAACCTTGGAAAGAAATGATTCATATATTAAATAAATATAAGTATCTATTACATGCTAGACACTGAACTTACCTTTTGATGGGAATAAAAAATATAAAATAAATGAACAAATAATACAACAATGGTTGATAAATGTTATGGTGAAAAATTAAGCAAAGAAGGATGGAGGTATGTTGCTTGTGGAAGATAATATCACCTTAGATAGAATAGAATTAGGAAAAGCCTGAGAAAGTTCCATTTTAGAAACAAATTAAATGGACTAAGGGAATAGAAAATTCTGTAGGACAGCAAGGGAAAAGGCTGTGATAAGGGAATATGATGGATTTGCTCAAGAAATAGCAAGGGAGTCAGTGTGGTTACAATGGACAAGGGGAAGGCTCAGGTGAGATCAGTTCAGAGATACTGCCAAGGACCTAATTACACAGAATATTTTTGGTCATGTTAAACATTTAGGATTTACCATGTGTGAGACTGGTGTCCATTGGAGGGTTTTTGATCCAAGGGAGAATATATTACTACATTTTAAAATGCTCCATGGAGAAAAATAAACTGTAAAAATAAGTCTGGAAGAAGGACTCTTCCATGGAAGAGATGATAGTGGTTTGGAAAACATGGTATCAGTGAGATGGTGAGAGCTGGGTAGATTTAGGATTTATTTTAAAAGAAGACAGTTACACTGCTGAAAGTTTAGATATGCACTTTAAATTACATAGATAAAGAAAAATATAGAGGGTGTAAATTTGGGGAAAATAAATTGTTCAGTTTGGGGATATGCTAAATTTCAGGGGACTTAAACTTTAGAAAGGAAATTTAAAGTAACTGATTGGATAGACAAGTATAGACTTCAGTTAAGAGATCAGAAAATGATAAAATTAGGGTAGCCAGGTATTTATAGATAATATGTAAATCTCATGAGTTAAAGTGAGAGCATCTGGGGAGTAAAAAATAGAATAAAAAGAGAAGAAGACTAAGGACAGAGCCCTGTGTCTCTCCAATTTTTAGATACCAAAATGCTGATAAGTGAGCAGCAAAAAAGCTTGAAAATGAGGATCTAGTAATATAAGAGGAAGACCAGGACAATATAGTGCCACAGAGCTCAAATAAAGAGTAATTTTCCAGGGCCAAGTGGTGTATGGGTGTGGAAGAGAGGCTCAAGAGGGAGGGGATATGTGTATATGTATAGCTGATTCATGTGATTGTACAGCAGAAACTAACAACATTGTAAAGCAATTATACTCCAATTAAGAAACAGATTTAAAAAAGTAACTTTCTAGACAGGAGTCATTGTCTCTGTCAAATGTTTCTAAAAACCCAAACAAGAAAAAGACTACACTTGATGATAAGTTTTAACAATGTGTAGAACATTGAAGGAGGAATTTTCCCATGTGTTTAGGTATGAAGTTAATTGCATATTTTGTAGCTTAGGAACAATTCTATTGTAATATCTGAAGCATCAGCCCATAGGCAGATTCTAGGTCATTAAATTCTGAAGTAAAAAATAAATTCTCTTTCTTGCTAGTTAGTAGCACTGTAATCGAGCAAATATTGGATTAGACAGATGTTGTATTAAAGCTGAATTTGGAGAGGAAACTAGAGAAAATTGCATTATTCTATAGAATAAAACAGGAAGAATTTCCTTTAAGAAAATTTTTCTGAGGACTTCCCTGGTGGTCCAGTGGTTAAGAGGCCATCTGCCAATGCAGGGGACACAGGTTTGATCCTTGGTCCAGGAAACAAGACCCCATATGTCTCAGGGCAACTAGGCCCCAACTCCAGAAGCCCCATGTCCTAGAGCCCTTGCTGAGAGTATGAAGCACTCTAGAGAGTAGCCCTGCTCACTGCAACTAGAGAAAGCCCACATACAGCAACAAGGACCCAGCACATCCAAAAAAACCAAAACAAAACAGAAGCTTTCTGTAAAATCTACTACATCCATAAAGAGCTTTTGTATTTTGGGTTTTTTTTTGAATTGCAGGAGTGGAACTGAGTTGCAAATTTATATAAATTTCTGGACATGTAAAATTTTGCAAATAGAAACAGGTTGCAAAGTGGAGGGTGAAAATTCAGTGGGGAAAAAAGCTAGTGTCAGATGTAATCATGTAGCTAAAAGCATCACAGGAATTTCACAAATAAGTGGCAAATCATGGTCAGTCTAATGTGACACAGAACTTCAAAGCAAACTTACCTCAGTGTTTAAAGACCTCCTGACACAAGTTGTCACCTGGGTAATATAAGATGTTAATAAAAATGTATGTGCTTTTTAAAGAGAAAAATCAATATAACACTTTCATTAATAGAAATTCCTTGGTTAATTATTAACTTTCTGTAAAGAGTCAATTATTTAAAAAAATGTATGACTAGTGAGATGAGAGAGAAAAGGGAAAAATCATTTAGGCACATCTTAAATAGATCACTGTTATTGATGATAGAATTAGGCCTGATAGCCCAGAGACATAGTTAGGGTTAAGATATAAAAGAATAAATAATGAGTAGTCATTTCTGTTAAGTCTAACGGTCCCTTTCTGTGGCATTCCAGTATCTTTTGATTTGCAAATACACTCTAAAAATTTCTAGACATTTTCACACAGCTCAGAGAATGAAGGTGCTATAAAATGCTAGAGGTTTTAGCAGAATAAGTTTGTGGATGGTTTGTTTTTTAGAGGTTTGGAATCATGAATTTGTAAGGATTTACTGCCTATTTAAAACAAAAACAGTTTTTCCTGCTCCCAAATCCAATGTTACAGGAACGTGGATGGTTGCCCACAAGTAAGATTTCAATTAGGTGGTTATTTTAAGCAGTTGCTACTTAATTTTTCTGTGTCTAAAAGCTTCTAGTGATATTTCTGATATCTGTAGATTTTTTAAGTGTCTCTGTACTCAGTCATGCCTGACTCTCTGCAGCCCCATGAACTGTAGCCCACCAGGCTCCTCTGTCCATGGAAATTTTCAGGCAAGAATACTGGAATGGGTTGCCATTTCCTTCTCCAGAGGATCTTCCCAACCCAGAGATCGAACCTGTGTCTCTTGCCTCTGTCTCAAATTAGCAGGCAGATTCTTTACTGCTACAGATCTGTGAAGTCTCTGACTGTTTCTACAGTCACCATGATTCTTTTTTTCCTGACTGACTTTTCAGTTCAGTTGAGTCACTCAGTTGTGTCCGACTTTTGTGACCCCATGGAGGGCAGCACACCAGGCTTCCCTGTCCAACACCAACTCCCAGAATTTACTCAAACTCATGTCCATTGAGTTGGTGATGCCATCCAACCATCTCATCCTCTGTTGTCCCCTCCTCCTCCCACCTTCAATCTTTCCCAGCAGCAGGGTCTTTTCCAATGAGTCAGTCTTTGCATCAGGTGGCCAAAGTATTGGAGTTTCAGCTTAGGCATCAGTCCTTCCAATAGTATTCAAGACTGATTTCCTTTAGGATGGAGTGGTTGGATTGCCTTGCAGTCCAAGGGACTGTCAAGAGTCTTCTTCAACACCACAGTTCAAAAGCATCAATTCTTCAGTGCTCAGCTTTCTTTATAGTCCAACTCTCACATCCATACATGACTGCTAGAAAAACCGTAGCTTTGACTAGATGGAGCTTTGCTGGCAAAATGATGTTGTTGCTTTTAAATATGCTGTCTAAGTTGATCATAGCTTTTCTTCCAAGGAGTCAGCGTCTTTTAATTTCATGGCTGCAATTAACATCTGCAGTGATTTTGGAGATCAAAAAAGTAAAGTCTCTCCTGTTTCCGTTCTTTCCCCATATGACTGGCTTTAGTGGCTCTAAATTTCCCTACAAGGGGAAGCTATGCAGTTCCACAAGAAAAGTGACTCAATAAATATCTGCTGATTGATAATTTGCATGCAGGACATTAAAATTTTAGATAAATTTTTAGAATAGATTTAGAATTACTAGAAAATTGAAACTCTATTTCCAGTATGGAACATTTGTCACAATTAGTGAATAATATTGATATATTATTATTAAAGTCCATACCTCATTAAAATTTCTTTAATTTTTCCTAATGTCCTTTCTCTATTACAAACTCTCATTCAAGACAGCACATTAATTTTAGTTGTAATGTTCCTTCAGACTCCACTTGGCTGAAGATGTTTTCTCAGACTTTCTTTGCCTTTAATAACCTTGGCGGTTTTAAAGAGGACTGATCAGCTACCTTTTGGATTGCCTGTCAGCTGGGATTTGTCTGATGTTTTTCCTTCCAGTATGATGGAGTTATAAATTTTTGGCAGGAAGACCCCAGAGGCGAACTGCCATTATTATTATATCATATTAAGGTTACATTCTATCAACAGCACTTAGCACTATTGACTCTGATTTTGATCGCTAGGCTGAGGCAATGTTTTTCAGGTTTCTCTGCTGTTAAGTTAGTCTTTTACCACTTTCTATACTTTAGGTTTTGGAAGGAGTCATTATGTGTAGCCCCTTCTTGAGGAATGGAGAGTTATACTTCTATGCTTTGAGGGTAGGATATCTACTCATGGATTGTCTATTCTCCCCCATTTATTTGTTTATTCAAAAATTTATCTATATCAGTCAGTTCAGTTCAGTTGCTCAGTCGTGTCCAACCCTTTTCTAATGAGTCAGTTCTTCACATCAGATGGCCGAAGTATTGGAGTTTCAGCTTCAACGTCAGTCCTTCCAATGAACACTCAGGACTGATCTCCTTTAGGATGGACTGGTTGGATCTTTTTGCAGTCCAAGGGACTCTCAAGAGTCTTCTCCAACACCACAGTTCAAAAGCATCAATTCGTCAGCACTCAGCTTTCTTTATAGTCCAACTCTCACATCCATACATGACTACTGGAAAAACCATAGCCATGACTAGACAGACCTTTGTTGACAAAGTAATGTCTCTGCTTTTTAATATGTTATCTAGGTTGGTCATAACTTTCCATCCAAGGAGTAAATGTCTTTTAATTTCCTGGTTGCAATCACCATCTGCAGTGATTTTGGAGCCCAAAGAAATAATGTCTGTCACTGTTTCCACTGTTTCCCCATCTATTTCCCATGAAGTGATGGGATTGGATGCCATGATCTGTTTTTTGAATGTTGAGCTTTTTTTGTGTGTGTGTGTTTGAACATATTTTACTTTATTTTTTTTTGCAGTTTTCTTTTTTGTTTGTTTGTTTGTTTTTTAATTTTATTTTATTTTTAAACTTTACATAATTGTATTAATTTTGCCAAATATCAAAATGAATCCACCACAGGTATACATAGCTTTAAGCAAACTTTTGAGTTTTTAAAATTTGTATGTTAAGGTTCTGTCTTAGTGCTATACAGTCCTGTGAGTTTTGGCACATACTTAATGTTAAATATCAAAAAGTAAAATATATAAATACAGGGAATTTTCCAAACTAAAAAAATTTCTGTGTTTTACCTAATCAACTCTCTGCCCATCCTTGAAGTCCTCCCAGTCACTGGTCTCTTCACCATTATTATAGACTCGCTTTTTCCAGAATGTCATATATTTAAAGTAATATATCATGTAGCTCCTTCAGACTGACTTCTCTCACTTAATAATGTTTAAGACCATTCATGTTTTTTCATGGCTTGGTAGCTACTTAGTTTTCATTGTTAGTTAATATTGTCTTATACATACGTACCATAATCTGTCCATTCAACTTGAAGGACATTTTATTTGCTCAAAACTTTAGTGATTATAAATAAGGCTTCTATGAACATTCAGGGTTTTCTGTAGACTACAACTTTTCAAATAAATTAAGTACCCAGGAGCATTATTTTGGGATCCTATGGTAAGCCTGGCCTTCCCCGGTAGCTCAGTTGGTAAAGAATCCGCCTGCAACTGAGGATATCCCAGTTCGACTCCTGGGTCAGGAAGATCCCCTGAAGGAGGGTATGGCAACCCACTCCAGTATTATTGCCTGAAGAATCCCCATGGACAAAGGACCCTGGCAGGCTAGAGTCCATGGTGTCACAAACAGTCAGACATGGCTGAATGACTAAGCACATGGTAAGGCTAGGTTTAGCTTCATAAGAAGCTGCCAATCTATGTTCCAAAATGTTTGTCCCTTTTGCATTCCCACCAGCAGTAAATGTGAGTTTCTTTTCTCCTAATCTTTTTGTCAACAATAAATACTGCCAATTAGAAAAAATATATATATTTTATTCATTCTAATACATGTGTGGTGGTATCTCATTGTTATCATTTATACAGAACTTTTAATTTAGCCTATTCAGGGTCCCCTTTTTGGTTAACAGAATTTTATTTAATGGTTTATTACTTTTTCCACACTTTAGGCAGTTTAATTATTGTCAAACTTTACTTCTAAAAAGAACAAAATATTTACTTTCTTTGTATTCATGTGCTGTGCGCTGCGATTGGTTGCTCAGTTGCGTCAGATTCCTTGCAACCCCTTGGACTGTAGCCTACTAGACTCTTCTGTCCATGGGGATTCTCTAGGAAAGAATGCTGGAGTGGGTTCCCATGTCCTTCTCCAGGGCATCTTCCCTACCCAGGGATTGAACTCAGATTACCTGCATTGCAGACAGATTCTTTACAGTCTGAGCCACCAGGGAAGCCCTTGTATTCATGATTAAAGCACAATTGTACATAAAAAGCAATGCCAACAACCCTTAAGGATATTGAGATACATTATGCAGCTGCTTCAAGAACCATTGCACACCATAGATTTATTAAAATAAAGTGACAAAGCCTTCCACAGTGATCAATGCAAAGAAATAGAGGAAACCAATAGAATGGGAAAGACTAGAGATCTCTTCAAGATAATTAGAAATACCAAGGGAACATTTCATCCAAAAATGGGCTCAATAAAGGACAGAAATGGTAGGGACCTAACAGAAGCAGACTATATTAAGAAGAGGTGGCACGAATACACAGAAGAGCTGTACAAAAAGATCTTCATGACCCAGATAATCATGATGATGTGATCACTCACCTACAGCCAGACATCCTGGAATGTGAAGTCAAGTGGGCCTCAGGAAGCATCACTACGAACAAACCTAGTGGAGGTGATGGAATTCCAGTTGAAGTATTTCAAATCATAAAAGATGATGCTACGAAAGTGCTGCACTCAATATGCCAGCAAATTTGGAAAACTCAGCAGTGGCCACAGGACTGGAAAAGGTCAGTCTTCATTCCAATCCCAAAGAGAGGCAATACCAAAGAATGTTCAAACTACTGCACATTGCACTCATCTCACACGCTAGTAAAGTAATGCTCAAAATTCTCCAAGCCAGGCTTCAGCAATACGTGAACCATGAACTTCCAGATGTTGAAGCTGGTTTTAGAAAAGGTAGAGGAAGCAGAGATCAAATTGCCAACATCCTCTGGATCATCGAAAAAGCAAGAGAGTTCCAGAATAACATCTATTTCTGCTTTCTTGACTATGCCAAAGCCTTTGACTGTGTGGATCACAATAAACTGTGGAAAATTCTGAAGGAGATGGGAATACCAGACCACCTGACCTCTTGAGAAACTTGTTTGCAGGTCAGGAGCAACAGCTAGAACTGGACATGGAACAACAGACTGGTTCCAAACAGGAAAAGGAGTACTTCAAGGCTGTATATGGTCACTCTACTTATTTAACTTATATGCAAAGTACATCATGAGAAACACTGGGCTGGAAGAAGCACAAGCTGGAATCAAGATTGCTGGGAGAAATATCAGTAACCTCAGATATGCAGATGACATTGAAGCTGAAACTCCAATACTTTGGCCACCTGGTGTGAAGAGCTGACTCATTGGAAAAGACCCCGATGCTGGGAAAGATTGAGGGCAGGAAGAGAAGGGGACAACAGAGGATGAGATAGTTGGGTGATATCCCCAATTCAATGGACATGGGTTTGAGTGGATCCTGAGAGTTGGTGATGGACAGGAAGGCCTGACATCCTGCAGTTCATGGGGTTGCAAAGAGCTGGACACGAATGAGCGACTGAACTGAACTGAACTGAAAGCAGAGAGAGGAGTTGACTCTGGAAGATGCCTAGGAAATTGGATGCTCAGGCAGTTGTATGGTCCAATCTCAAGTACCTCTGACCCTCATTTGTTTATTTCAGTAATGGGCATTTTGGATTATCTGAACAAGCAAAATAGTCATAAACATTGGATCTTGATTTCATTTCTGACTGAAATACTGTTTTGCATCTGGTATAATTTTTTCCATCTTGGTTGTATATTGAGTACCTAGTCACAGGTCACATCTACCAGCAATGATACATCTCTGAGTGTGTAAAGTTTTTCATTTTGTTTTCTTCTCCTCTCTCTATAATTTCTATGTCGTTTGAAACTATTTACTTTTTTTAATCTTTTATTCAGGTGTCTATCCTATCCCCCTTCATCTCATTTCTTCTCTCTCCTTTTCCTCTTTTTATGTTGAAAGTTTTTTCACATGTTTCTGAATCTCTGCTTGTCCATTCATATTTAAGAGTATGTTAAAAAATACTTTTTGGAAAATTCTTAAGGATATCTTGTTGGTTTATAGGCTTTGCTTTAGGATGACTGAAAAATAAATCAATTAAAGTTTAGTTGTGGGTGTAAAACATTTATTTATAGGAACTCATAGCATCAGTTTGGGAACAGAGTTCTTTTTGAGATGCTGTCCATTTTCTTGAAGATGAGACCCTTGGTTCTCCTACTGTTCAGTGTCTGAAGCAGAAGAGGTATGTTGCTACTCTGTATGAATTTTATAAAGTTTCAAAGAAATTTAAAACCCCCTTTTCTCCACCCTCCTAAATCATATGTGCTATCTTTAGATTTAAGGGTATCCTGCTCAATTCTCCTGAGAATAAACCTCCCATTTCCTGTCTTAAAGGCACACACGTGGCTGATGTCATTTTGAGAGCACAGGTGTTCTGGTTTAATGATAAGAATCTTTCCAATAACTCCTATGTTGAGCCCTCTACTTGACATATGCCTTTCAGTTCAATTCAGTTCATTCGCTCAGTCATGTCTGACTCTTTGTGACTTCATGAACCACAGCATGCCAGGCCTCCCTGTCCATCACCAATTCCCGGAGTTCACCCAAACCCATGTCCATCCAACCATCTCATCCTCTGTCGAGCCCTTCCCCTCCTGCCCTCAATCATTCCCAGCATCAGGGTCTTTTCCAATGAATCAGCTCTTCACATCAGGTGGCCAAAGTATTGGAGTTTCAGCTTCAACGTCAGTCCTTCCAATGAACACCCAAGACTGATCCCCTTTAGGATGGACCGGTTGGATCTCCTTGCAGTCCAAGGGACTCTCAAGAGTTCTCCAACACCACAGTTCAAAAGAATCAATTCTTTGGCACTCAGTTTTCTTCACAGTTCAACTCTCACATCCATACATGACCACTGGAAAAACCATAGCCTTGACTAGATGGACCTTTTTTGGAAAAGTAATGTCTCTGCTTTTGAATATGCTATCTAGGTTGGTCATAGCTTTCCTTCCAAGGAGTAAGTGTCTTTTAATTTCCTGGCTGCAATCAGAATTTGCAGTGATTTTGGAGCCCCCCAAAATAATGTCTGTCACTGTTTCCACTGTTTCCCCATCCATTTCCCATGACGTGATGGGACTGGATGCCATGATCTTAGTTTTCTGAATGTTGAGCTTTAAGCCAACTTTTTCACTCTCCTCTTTCATTTTCATCAAGAGCCTCTTTAGTTCTTCTTCACTTTCTGCCATAAGGGTGGTGTCATCTGCATATCTGAGGTTCTTGATATTTCTCCCAGCAATCTTGATTCCATCTTGTGCTTCCTCCAGCCCAGTGTTTCTCATGATGTACTCTGCATATAAGTTAAATAAGCAGGGTGACAATATACAGCCTTGACATACTCCTTTTCCTATTTGGAACCAGTCTATTGTTCCATATCCAATTCTAACGGTTGCTTCCTGACCTGAATACAGGTTTCTCAAGATGCAGGTCAGGTGGTCTGGTATTCCCATCTCTTGAAGAATTTTCCACAGCTTATTGTGATCCACACAGTCAAAGGCTTTGGCATAGTCAATAAAGCAGAAATAGATGTTTTACTGGAACTTGCTTGCTTTTTTGATGATCCAGAGGATGTTGGCAATTTGATCTCTGGTTCCTATGCCTTTTCTAAAACCAGCTTCAACATCTGGAAGTTCACAGTTCACGTATTGCTGAAGCCTGGCTTGGAGAATTTTGAGCATTACTTTACTACCGTGTGAGATGAGTGCAATTGTGTGGTAGTTTGAGCATTCTTTGGCATTGCCTTTCTTAGGGATTGGAATGAAAACTGACCTTTTCCAATCTTGTGGCCACTGCTGAGTTTTCTAAATTTGCTGGCATTCTGAGTGCAGCACTTTCACAGCATCATCTTTCAGGATTTGAAAAAGCTCAACCGGAATTCCATCACCTCTACTAGCTTTGTTTGTAGTGATGCTTTCTAAGGCCCACTTGACTTCACATTCCAGGATGTCTGGCTCTGTGTGAGTGATCACACCATCGTGAGTATTTTGGTCGTGAAGATCTTTTCTGTACAGTTCTTCTGTGTATTCTTGCCACCTCTTCTTAATATCTTCTGTTTCTGTTAGGTCCATACCATTTCTTTCCCTTATCGAGCCCATCTTTGCATGAAATATTCCCTTGGTATCTCTAATTTTCTTGAAGAGACCTCTAGTTTTTCCCATTCTGTTGTTTTCCTCTATTTCTTTGCATTGATCACGGAGGAAGGTTTTCTTATCTCTTCTTGCTATTCTTTGGAACTCTGCATTCAGATGCTTATATCTTTCCTTTTCTCCTTTGCTTTTCACTTCTCTTCTTTTCACAGCTATTTGTAAGGCCTCCCCAGACAGCCATTTTGCTTTTTTGCATTTCTTTTCCATGGGGATGGTCTTGATCCCTGTCTCCTGTACAATGTCACTAACCTCTGTCCATAGTTCATCAGGCACTCTATCAGATTTGGTCCCTTAAATCTATTTCTCACTTCCACTGTATAATCATAAGGCTCAGATCATGAACGCCTTATTGCCAAATTCAAACATATGCCTTTATCCATTCATTAAATGCTTTTCTCAGCCAAATCAGTTACCACTTGTCAACCTACTTTGCAAAGAATTTATTGAAACCTGCAGTCAAGTAATGAACCTTAACCCTCTTGTACTTACAACTTTATTACATTTTTATTTTTTAATAATTTAATTGGAGCCTGAATATGAGAAGAAATAAATATAAAATTTAAGCTAGAAATTTCTTCTATCCTTTACTGAACACTTAGCATAGTATTTTAGTTGTACTAAAGAAAAATACAGATATTTCAGATAATCAAGTGTGTGAAAAAAAATCCTATTTCAGATAATCACAGATATATTCAGTCATTTCTGACTTTTTGAGACCCCATGGACTGTAGCCTGCCAGTCCCCTCTGTCCATAGAATTCTCCAGGTAAGAATGGGTTGGGAGTAGGTCTCCCCTGGAGAAGACAAAAATGGATTGGGTTGCCCTTTCCTTTTCCAGAGGATCTTCCTGACCCAGGGATCAAACCCACGTCTCCTGCACTGCAGGCAGATTCTGTACTATCTGAGACACCAAGGAAGCCCTTACATATTGCAAATAATTGCATATATTTATCAAATATATACACATATTTGTATATATGCATATATATACATATATCTGAAAGTTTTTTTTTCTTATTTTCTGAGTTTGAATACTTAAGATGTGTATAAACATCACAAGTCTGGCAAATGGATACTATATCATACCTGCTTTATAGATGTGATAACTGAGGATCACTGATACTAGGAAAATGGAAAAATTGCAAACTAATCATTACTTTGCCTTTCTCTAACCACACCTGTTCTCTACCTTTTTTCCCCTATGTAGCTCAGCTGGTAAAGAATCTGCCTGCAGTGTAGGAGACCCTGGTTCAGTTCCTGGGTCAGGAAGATCCCCTGGAGGCAGGCATGGCAACTCACTCCAGTATTCTTGCCTGGAGAATCCCCATGGTCAGAGGAGCCTGGTGGGCTATGGTCCATGGGGTCACAAAATGGGGTATGACTGAAGTGACTAAGCACAGCACATCTCTCCATGATGATCGCTATTGCCAGTTGAGCTTTCCCCCATATCCTCTTTCTCCAGCTCCTCTTCTTCTTCCTCTCCCTCTTCCGATTCACTTCCCACGGAAATCAATGGTTTATGGCTAATCCAGTCTAGGATCCCTTCCTGTCCTTCCTAAATTTTCCTCCTCTACAAGTAATCTCTTCCTTAATTCCCCTTTATTTGGACCATCTAATTGAATTTTGTTTGAAGTTTAACTCTTAAAGAAGTAGAATATTAAACATACTATGTTCTTTCTTACTCTAGAATCCAAATACTTATACACAGAACTATATGGCTTATACGTTATGCTATAGGCACACAGAGTTCATTAAAGACTTTTACCTATATATATATGAAGGAGTTGAAGATGTGTGTTTGGGTGCAGAAAGTCATAAGACATTCAATGTAAAAAAATGTATAATGTATCTTCACTAAACTTTCCAGGATCAAATGGGAACATGATATCAAACAAAGCTATAATATACAAAGCAACTAAAAATTTTATCTAAACCAATAAAAAATATATTATGTGCACTGATTAGAGGACCTGAAATTACAGCCTTGATAAACTGTACAACTCCTGTGTAGGGACTCTGCATAACATGAAGGCTCAGAAAAGACCCAGTGGAAATGATTTCTCTGCTAATCAAAATCTCTAACATATACTCTCCTGCCTGCTCCTTCTCTAATCACAGTTATTTGTGAAGAGACAGAATAGTCAGCTTAGCTGGAAAACCTGTTGTCTTCATCATTTACAGAATTTGGATTTCCTTCTCCATGTTATTCTCTCAAAATCCTATGAGGAGAGACTTCCCTAGTTGTCTAGTGGCTAAGGCTCCACACTCCCAATGGACGTAGCCAGGGTTTGATCCCTGGTTGGAGAACTAGATCCCACATGTCACAACTGAGTTTGCATATCGCAACTAAAGATCCAGTATGCTGCAATGAAGACTGAAGATCCCATATGTTGCAACTAAGACCTGGCACAGCCAAATAAATAAATAAAATTATTTTAAAAAATCATTTAAAAAATTCTATGAAAAGTTTATGTATAGGATAGGCCATTTAGCAACTATTAATATTTAGAACAGAGTAATTTTCTCTACATCAATTCCTATCCTCCCAAGTACACTTATGATCAGGTTCTCCATCTGGGTAAGACAATAGGGCCGTTTTTTTTTTTTTTTTTTTAAGATATACTATTACGCTCAGACTAAATTAGCCTCTGTAATATTGCATTTTATTCCTCATTAAGAGTAAAAATATTTATCTGTGAGAAAGGAATCTGACTAGAAACCATCCCAAATAAATCAGACTGGCTTGGAAGTTGAAAGTCATGCAGTATGCCTGCTAGAGTAGCAAATTCTCTGTGTGAGAATAAAATAGAAATAATTGGGACTAAAACAATTTCAGTGAATTTAAAAAAAAAAAAAAAGCACGACAGTGACATTTTGTAACTAAACTAGAAACTCTTAGAAGACAGAGCCTCAACCTGGCATGTATTATTGTTCAGTCACTCAGTCGTGCCCAACTCTTTGCCACCCCATGAACTGCAGCATGCCAGGCTTCCCTGTCCTTCATCATCTCTGGGAGTTTACTCAAACTCATGCCCATTGAGTCAATGCTGCCATGGCATTTTTTTTTTTTTTAATTTCACTGAAGTTATTTCAGCTCGAATATGTTTTGTTTTGTTTACTTAGCCTAGATTATTATAAAATATATTGTTATTCTCCCAATCTACAGCCCTTAATATTTCTATTTTATTCACACACTGAGAGAATTTGCTACTCTAGCAGGCATACTACATGGCTTTCAATTTTCAATCCAGTTCTGATTTATTGGGAATGGTTTCTAGTGTGCTGACTTAAGCAGTCTGAGGCTGAGCAGGAAGGTCTGCTAATACTGATCGCTGAAACCTATAAATAGTACCCCTTTGGAGAGTAACAGCTTCTAACTACATGCTTTCCATTGTTACCCAAGGGTCTGATCCTGCCTTATGGAGGTGGAATATCATAATAGTTAAGAATATAGATTTGGAGCCAATCTTCTTGTTAGTTTACAACCTTGGGAATTCCTGGAATGAAATTAAAAACTGCCCTTTCCATATCGAGAGCAAGGAGAGACCCAAGACAGAGGTAGGCCATTTTTGTTTAGCAGCTGCTAGCTGCTAAGTCACTTCAGTCATGTCCAACTCTGTGCGACCCCATAGACGGCAGCCCACCAGGCTCCCCAGTCCCTGGGGTTCTCCAGGCAAGAACACTGGAGTGAGTTGCCATTTCCTTCTCCAATGCATGAAAGTGAAAAGTGAAAGTGAAGTCGCTCATTCATACCTGACTCTTAGAGACCCCATGGCCTGCAGCCAACCAGGCTCCATCATCCATGGAATTTTCCAGGCAAGAGTACTGGAGTGGGGTGCCATTGCCTTCTCTACTTGTTTAGCAAGTGTCAGGCTTAATAACAGAGAAGGCAATGGCACCCCACTCCAGTACTCTTGCCTGAAAAATCCCATGGATGGAGGAGCCTGGTAGGCTGTAGTCCATGGGGTCGCTAAGAGTCCGACACGACTGAGTTACTTCACTTTCACTTTTCACTTTCATGCATTGGAGAAGGAAATGGCAATCCACTCCAGTGTTCTTGCCTGGAGAATCCCAGGGACAGGGAGTCTGGTGGGCTGCCGTCTATGGGGTCGCACAGAGTCGGACACGACTGAAGTGACTTAGCAGCAGCAGCAGCAGCAGGCTTAATAAACAAAGGAACTTACATACGAGATTTGTCTTGGATGGCCACAAGACAAATGGATCTCCACAACTGCCTGCAAGAATCTTAAAAAGTTTATATAGAGTCCTTAAAGAGGTTTAATCACAAATACCATCCAGTTGATCTCAGTAACACATTACTCTTTCAAGGTTACAACACTGAAAGAGCTCTGGCTGTGAGAACCATGAGCAGAACATATATTCCATGGGCAAGGGAGAGAATTAGGGACCTCAGGTTGTCCAGATCTAGCTCACATCAACTGGAGATCATGACCTCTCAAGAACTCCTCCAATGCTTCCTGAATCCAAAATCTGGCTCCATCACTTACAAGTTCTGTTGGGTTCAGCCCTATTGCTCATTATCTCTGCCTCATGTTCCTCATCTTAAAAATGACAATAATACTGGTATCAATTGGAGAAGGCTGTTATAAAGATTAAATTAGTTAATATGTATACAGTATTTAGAATGTAGTAAGTGCTTTGTTAGGGCTTCCCTGGTGGCTCAGAGGTTAAAGCATCTGCCTGGAATACGGGAGACCTGGGTTTGATCCCTGGGTCGGGAAGATCCCCTGGAGAAGGAAATGGCAACCCACTCCAGTACTCTTGCCTGGAGAATCCCATGGATGGAGGAGTCTGGCAGGCTACAGTCCATGGGGTCACAAAGACTCAGACAGGACTGAGCGACTTCACTTTCACTTTCTTTCAAGTGCTTTGTTACATGTTTGCTGTTACCATTCAGATTATTTGTCTGCGATTTTCTGTCTTTCTTGTTGAAACCATCAGGAAATCAGGAGTGATTATTTTTTTTCTTTCCCAAATTCTCTACTCAGCAGAGCCTTGCCTATTTTCTAAAGCTCATCTTCAATGTTAACTTCCCAGATCACACAGTCACAGTCAAACATCTATTCTTTCAGTATCTTGGAGAGCTTATTTCCAATTCCATTTCAAGTAGCTATTATGTTCTCTTTTATACTTTTACAGTACTGCTTATTCAGAGATTTTTCCCCCTCCCACGGTGACTTAAGTTTCAATTATGTTGCTATATTTCATGTTATTATCATACCTTTTCCTTAAAAATCATGTTACTTACTATTGTCTCTTTGGCATGACATTGTTGCTCAGTTTTTTATATCATTAGTCATAATCTTGTCAATGTGAAGGCAATAGTAAGGAGTATGGTTCAAAGAGATCAGTATGTCTCTTACAATTTTATGCAAAACTATGTGTTTTTAATCATGTCTGTGTGGTTTTTTTTTGCTCAGAAAGAGTATGTATATATCTTAATCTCAAATGTTCTATGTGCCCAGGTAAAGAATCACTAATATTTACATTGAGTGATATTAAAATACTTTGGCCACCTCATGCGAAGAGTTGACTCATTGGAAAAGACTCTGATGCTGGGAGGGATTGGGGGCAGGAGGAGAAGGGGACGACAGAGGATGAGATGGCTGGATGGCATCATTGACTCGATGGATGTGAGTCTGGGTGAACTCCGGGAGTTGGTGATGGACAGGGAGGCCTGGCGTGCTGCGATTCATGGGGTCGCAAAGAGTCGGACAAGACTGAGCGACTGATCTGATCTGATCTGATCTGATATCAAAATGTTATTATGCTTGGTTTGTGTGTATTATCTCTCATCTTTCTCTATATACTTTTACCTATATATGCCACTTTAATAGAGCTGATTTTGTAACTAAGTCAAAGGAAAAACGAACTTCATCTTATTAACAAATTAAGAATAAAGAGATAGACATTTCAAAGAAAACAGAGAAACAAAGAATACTGTGCTGAAGGAGTAATTACATTGTGATGGACTGTCCAGCTAGATCTAAGCTTCATCTATGACTTAAGAAAAATCTTACTTATGTATAAAAGAAACAAAGACTGGAGCACTTAAAAGCTGAGATGAACAGATACTGTCAAATAGTCAGAAAAGTATGTAATGTAGTAGAAGTTTTCAAGGAGAGACTGAAAGGAAACAGATTACAGTAAAGCAAAGATTGAGTATTAAATTCAAGATAAATAAATGGTTTTCTTTTAGATTTGTATCTATTTGAAAAAGTACAATACTCAATATAAAAAAGTTAGTAATCAAAGAATTGTGAGAAGGAAAAAAAATGGATAGAAACAAAAAGAGGGAAAATAAACAAGGTAAATGCCATTCAACCACAAATGGATGTGCAGGACACATTGTTCCAAAGCACTGTATCATTCGACAATAACAGTGTAAATGAGAAACTCCAAGTTTTTATTTTTGTTTTATCTAGGCTTTTTCTGCATGGCAACTTCTGCTGAGATTTCACTTTTTTTTTTTTTGGTCATGAAAGACTGTCAAGCTCCTGATGACCTATCAAAATAGAAGGAGCAAGATGAGTCTCAAACTAGTTGTTAGTTGCTTTTCCAGCAGGAAACTAGAAAGCCAATACTCCTGACATTTTGCCAAGGATCAGGTATCATTCATACACATTATCTCATGCTACCCTCAAACATTTTCTGAGTCAAAGTATCTACGCCTTTCAGTGGCTACATACTTTGCCTTGATATATAATTTTTATGTAACTTTTTTCATACGAAAACTCCAAACACTCCAAAATATTAAAGTACAAGCTTGCAGATTTTGTATCCTTTCAGTACTCAGCTAAGTTTCTATGTTTAATTTACAGTAAACTCTCAAACTGTCTTTCAAAGTGGTACCACTGACATTTCCACTAGTAACGAATGAGCATTTCTGCCGTTTTACATCATTGTTAGCATTTGTTATTGTTACGTTTTTTAAAAATTATTTGGAAATTTTTAATAGTTATATAGTGGAACCTCACTGCAGTTTTAATTTGCTTTCTCCTAATGACAAATGATGTTAAGCATCATTTCATGAGTTTATTTGGCATCCATATGTTTCCTTTGGTTATGTGTCTGTTCGAATCTGTAGCTTATTTAAACATTTTAAATCTGTTTTCTTCCTGCTGAGTTTTATAAGATGATTATGTATTTTCCATACAAGTGTTTTAATCAGATGTGTTTTTCAAATATTTCCTAGGAGTCTGTGGCTTTTTTTTCTTAAGGAGCAAAACACTTTAATTTGATAAAGTCCAGTTTATCACTTTTTTCCTTCATGAATTATGCTATAAGTTGCTATAAATTATTCTTTACTCAGAAAATTTTATGACATTAATTTTTTAAGCTTCTAATATTGCTTTTGTGAAATTTTGTTCCATTTTTGTTTCTGACCTTTTATACTATTGTTTTTCCTCTTAGAAATATTTTATTAATAATATCTTCCCTTTACTTCTGACATTTTAACTACCCCATGGTGAACCTCAGTTAGATTTTTAAACTCATGAATTTGGGCTGTTTCATGCTCTTTGACAATAAAGTTTTATTATTATTTTGCAATTTTTTTCTCCCAATGTTTTCTTTTGTTTGAATTCCTAATGGGCAGGTGTAAAACCTCCTCCTAATTTTTGGTTTGCTCTGGAATAATTCCGGACAGTCACTGGAGTTGGAAAGTGAAGGATAGAAAACAATTAATAGCAGAATTTTGTTAAATGTCTGTAAAAGTTACTATTTGACCCCTCAGGTTCTGACTTCTTTCTTATGCATACTGGTAATTACCCCTTTCTCACAATATTAGGAAATGGAGATTTTATTTCCTGGAAAAATGAAACCAGAGAAGTTCTGGATTTTTTATATTAGGTTTGTTGAAGAGTGGGGGTAATAAAAGAAATTTTATGGTCTCAAGAATGGGACTTCAAACAATTGTCCCTTGTTGGCTCTTTGAATGCCAAACAGGATTCTGCAACTCTGGTTTTCTTTTCAGCATCTCTGTCTACATGTGATTAGGTTTTAATTTGCTTTTATTATGCTTTGTAATATGCAGTTTTATAGCATTTTAAAGTATTCCACTAATTTCAGCAAGATTTCAGGAGATGTGTTCAAAAGCTTAAATTTATATTTAGTTCAGTTCAGTTCAGTCACTTAGTCATGTCCAACTCCTTCCGACCCCATGGACTGCAGCAAGCCAGGCTTCCCTATCCATCACCAAATCCTGGAGTTTACTTAAACTCATGTCCATTGAGTTGGTGATGCCATACAACTATCTCATTTTCTGTTGTCCCCTTCTTCTCCCACCCTCAATCTTTCCCAGCAGCAAGGTCTTTTCCAATGAGTCAGTTCTTTGCATCAGGTGGCCAAAGTATGGGAGTTTCAGCTTTAGCACCAGTCACTCCAATGAATATTTAGGACTGATTTCCATTAGGATGGACTGGTTGGATCTCCTTGCTGTCCAAGGGACTCTCAAGAATCTTCTCCAACACCACAGTTCAAAAGCATCAATTCTTCAGTGCTCAGCTGTCTTTATAGTGCAACTCTCATATCCATATATGACTACTGAAAAAACCGTAGCTTTGACTAGACGGACCTTTGTTGGCAAAATGATGTCTTTGATTTTTACTATTCTGTCTAGGTTGATCACAGCTTTTCTTCCAAGGAGCCAGTGTCCTTTAATTTCATGGCTGCAGTCACCATCTGCAGTTATTTTGGAGCCCCCAAAAATAAAGTCAGCCACTGTTTCCACTGTTTCCCTATCTATTTGCCATAAGTAATGGGACCAGATGCCCTGATCTTAGTTTTATGAATGTTGAGTTTTAAGCCAACTTTTTCACACTCCTCTTTCACTTTCATCAAGAGGCTCTTTAGTTCTTTTTCATTTTCTGCCATACTCAGATCTGTGTATCTGAGGCTATTGATATTTCTCCTGGCAATTTTGATTCCAGCTTGTGCTTCATCTATCCCAGCATTTCTTAAGATGTACTCTACAGATAAGTTAAATAAGCAGGGTGAAAATATACAGCCTTGACATACACCTTTTCCTATTTGGAACCAGTCTATTGTTTTATGTCCAATTCTAACTGTTGCTTCTTTACCTGCATACAGATTTTGGAGAAGACAAGTCAGGTGGTCTGGTATTCCCATCTCTTGAAGAATTTTCCATAGTTTGTTGTGATCCACACAGTCAAAGGCTTTGGCATAGTCAATAAAGCAGAAGTAGATGTTTTTCTGGAACTCTCTTGCTTTTTCAATGATCCAACGGATGTTGGCAATTTGATCTCTGGCTCCTCTGCCTTTTCTAAATGAATCTTGAACATCTGGAAGTTCTCGGTTCATGTACTGTTGAAGTCTGGCTTGGAGAATTTTGAGCGTTATTTTGCTAGCATGTGAGATGAGTGCAATTGTGCAGTAGTTTGAGCATTCTTTGGCATTGCCTTTCTTTGGGATTGGAATGAAAACTGACCTTTTCCAGTCCTGTGGCCACTGCTGAGTTTTCCAAATTTGCTGGCATATTGAATGCAGCACTTTCACAGCATCATCTTTCAGCATTTGAAATACCTCAATTGGAATTCCATCACTTCCACTAGCTTTATTCATAGTGATACTTTCTAAGGCCTACTTGACCTCACATTCCAGGATGTCTGGCTCTAGGCGAGTGATCATATAATCATGATTATCTGGGTCGTGAAGATCTTTTTTTGTATAGTTCTTCTGTGTATTCTTGCCACCTCTTCTTAATATCTTCTGCTCCTGTTAGGTCCATACCATTTCTGTCCTTTATTGTGCTCATATTTGCATGAAATATTCCCTTGGTATCTCTAATTTTCTTGAAGAGATCTCTAGTCTTTACCATTCTATTGTTTTCCTCTATTTCTTTGCATTGATCGCTGAGGAAGGCTTTCTTGTCTCCCCTTGCTAGTCTTTAGAACTCTGCATTCAAATGGGTATATCTTTCCTTTTCTCCTTTGACTTTCACTTCTCTTCTTTTCATTAATGTTTGCAAACCCTCCTCAGACAGCCGTTTTGCCTTTTTGCATTTCTTTTTCTTGGGGATAGTCTTGATCACATGCTCAGTGGTGTCTGACTCTTACAACTATATGGACTGTAGGCCTTCAGTATCTGTACATGGAATTTCCCAGGCAAAAATACTGGAGTGGGTTCCTATATCCTCCTCCAGGGGATCTTCCTGACCCAGGGATGAAACCCATGTTTCTTTCACCTTCTGCATTGGCAGGAGGATTCCTTATTACTGCACCACCTGGGAAACCCAAAAATGAGTAAGAGTCCTAAACCACAACATCTATGTTCAATTTTTCTTATTGTAATCCCTTTTGGAATAATCTTCTCTCTGGCCAATTTTCCCCTGTACTTTCTTTAGTTCTCCTTCATTAAATGTTTCTTTAATTGTAATAAACTGATATTTCTGAGCCTGTTCCAGGTGTACATAGAGCCTTCTCTCTGATAAACAGTGAGAAATTTCCAGGAGTATATATTTTACTGCAATTGTCTAGGAAAGGTAGAACGCTGCTTTATCATTAAAATATATATATATATATATATATATATATATATATATATATATAGCAGATTTAAAATTTTATCTATATTTTCTGATAAAACACAAAACCTTCAAAGCACTTTTATGGCAGTCTGTGTTCCTAGAATCTCCTGGTATGTGAATTCTCATTTCTCTGTCCTCTGGCATGTGGAGATAAAGTTTTGAGAAACTGCCACTGGAGCTAAAATGGCAATGGCACCCCACTCCAGTACTCTTGCCTGGAAAATCCCATGGATAGAGGAGCCTGGTAGGCTGCAGTCCATGGGGTCGCTAAGAGTCGGGCATGACTGAGCGACTTCACTTTCACTTTTCACTTTCATGCATTGGAGAAGGAAATGGCAACCCACTCCAGTGTTCTTGCCTGGAGAATCCCAGGGACGGGGAGCCTGGTGGGCTGCAGTCTATGGGGTCGCACAGAGTCGGACATGACTGAAGCTACTTAGCAGCAGCAGCAGCAGGAGTCACAAAATGTTTCATTGCAAGTAATAATCTTTGAAGAAATTAACCTTCAGGGCATTGTTTACATGAGAAAAAGGAGGGTTCAATACTACTCCAAACTTGTACAAAATCAATGGTTTACATGTTAACAACTGCAGGGTTTGTAAGTTTAACTTTTCATCTGATCAAATGCTACTCTTCACTATCTATAAAATGTCATAAAATAGCAAATCTAATACATTAATTACAGGTTGTGTTATTAGGATATGATTTGTCATGTACAATAGCCAACAACACAATAAAAATAATCACAGTAAATCAAATTCCCTTATTTTGTAATTTCAATCTTTCTACTGTTTCCTTTGTACTCACTGCCTCTAAGTTTTGTTTAGGTTTGAATTCATGCAGCACAAAGAAATACTAAGAGGCTGGAATAAAAATAAAAAGCATTAATGAGAACAACTGAAAAGCTTGATTGGATGGGTATAGGAGAAAGAAAATTAAAGTGGGTGTTTTGGTAAAACCAGACAGTGCACTTGAATTATTATCATGACTGGATTGACAACGCAGACTAGAGTTAGTTGGCTGAGAAGAGACAGTATTTCTTAGCAAAGAGTGACAAACAGGTAATAACTAAGCCATAACCATTCAGTAGGGCCCTATGGTAATGTAATCTCTGAGCCTCAGAAGAAAAAGAAGTTGAAAAGTTAGTTAACTCTTAATACTATTCTTTTAAGACTCTTGACTTCCATAACAGTATGTCTTCTGGTTTTCTTCCTATATCTTCAGCAACTGCTTCCTCTCCACAACTTTTGCTGGTAATTCCAGCAAAAGTAATCTTTTTGACATCTTAGGTTCTTAACCTTTCACCTCATCTCACCTCTTTCTTCATCATGTTGGTTTTAGGAATTCTCTATATATCACAGACTCACAAATTTTTATCTCCAGTTCAACACTTACTTCTGAATTCTTGACCCTGTGACTCAGCTGCTTTTTTCATACCTTCACTTAGATGCCTCATAGGTATCTCAAACTTAAGACATCCAAAATTAAAATGAATTTTCCACATCAAATCTATCCATATATCAGTCTTCCATTGATGAACAAATCACACCATAATCAATACAGTCTCCAAAACCAGAAAAAAATGGCTTCTTGAGGAGTCCCTATCTCTTTTACCCCATATGTAGTCATTTTTATTATACCTCTAAAAATATTAAATGTTTTTCTACCTCTCTCAATATATACTTTTTCAATTGAAACCCATAATTTTCACTTGAACTACTCTAACAATTTTCCAACTTATCTTCCTTCTTCATTCATGACCTCCTGTAATCCACAGTTACCCAGTAGCCATAAAAATTTACTTCCAAAACTTAAAATATGTTACTACACTTTCCTTCACAAAACTTTTCAATGACTTTGAAATAGTTCTAAAAATGTTCACTTTGAAATGTTAGCTTGTTTCAATTATTCAATAACCAATATAAAGTCAACAAATTCTTATGAATTATCTACAATGAAAAGGTCAAGTTCTAAATATTGCTGAGTAAATCAAACATTAAAAAAATTGCTGCTGTATTTAAGCTTGAATTCTGGTGAAAATAGCCACTATATTTTGAGTGATTATTCTCAACTTTAAAATACAATCATTTAACTCACTCAATACACTCAATGAGAGAATTAGAATTTTTCAAATGTATATTCAATATCAATGTCATTATGCTGCAAAGTCATCTTAAGTAGTCTAATACAATTTCATAAAATAATTGATTTATTCAACAAATACCCGTTGAGAAACTACTATGTAGCAAACATCTAATCAGAAACAACAAATTTCTTGTCTTCAATCAGATTACACTCTAGATATGAAAACTGACAAATTACAAGACAAATAAATGAAATACATAGTATGTTAGCCACAAATGATTCAGGAAAGGTTAGCAGGGAGATGAGGAAATTAGAGATGAAGGTTGTATTTAGCTGGTCAAGTAAAACCTCAGTGAGAATAGGATATTTAGAAAAGACCTGGAATGGTGAGGGAATAAGCCATTTGTAGATTTGTGGAAAGAATGGTGTGAATAGAGGCTTTTCAAATGCAAATACTTGGAGGCAGAAAGGTGCTTTATGTGTTTTTAAAGTGAGATGAAGAACAAGGTAGTTTTAACAAAGTGAATTAGATACAAGCTAATATGAATTTTCCCTCTATTTCTTTGCATTGATCACTGAGGAAGGCTTTTTTATCTCTTCTTGCTATTCTTTGGAACTCTGCATTCAGATGCTTATACCTTTCCTTTTTTCCATTGTTTTTCTCTTCTCTTCTTTTCACAGCTATTTGTAAGGCCTCCTCAGACAGCCATTTTGCTTTTTTGCATTTCTTTTCCGTGGTGATGGTCTTGATCCCTGTCTTATGTACAATATCATGAACCTGCGTCCATAGTTCATCAGGCACTCTATCTATCAGATCTAGGCCCTTAAATCTATTTCTCACTTCCACTGTATAATCATAAGGGATTTGATTTAGGTCATACCTGAATGGTCTAGTGGTTTTCCCTACTTTCTTCAATTTCAGTCTGAATTTGGCAATAAGGAGTTCTGATCTGAGCCACAGTCAGCTCCTGGTCTTGTTTTTGCTGACTGTATAGAGCTTCTCCATCTTTGGCTGCAAAGAATAGAATCAATCTGATTTTGGTGTTGACCATCTGGTGATGTCCATGTATAGAGTCTTTTCTTGTGTTGTTGGAAGAGGGTGTTTGCTATGACCAGTGCATTTTCTTGGCAAAACTCTACTAGTCTTTGCCCTGCTTCATTCCGTATTCCAAGGCCAAATTTGCCTGTTACTCCAGGTGTTTCTTGATTTCCTACTTTTGCAATCCAGTCCCCTATAATAAAAGGACATCTTTTTTGGGTGTTAGTTCTAAAAGGTCTTGTAGGTCTTCATAGAACCATTCAACTTCCGCTTCTTCAGAGTTACTGGTTGGGACATAGGCTTGGATTACTGTGATATTGAATGGTTTGCCTTGGAAACAAACAGAAATCATTCTATTGTTTTTGAGATTGCATCCAAGTACTGCATTTGGGACTCTTTTGTTGACCATAATGGCTACTGATTTCTTCTAAGGAATTCCTGCCTGCAGTAGTAGATATAATGGTCATCTGAGTTAAATTCACCCATTCCAATCCATCTTAGTTCGCTAATTCCTAGAATGTCGACGTTCACTCTTGCCATCTCCTGTTTGACCACTTCCAATTTTCCTTGATTCATGGACATGACATTCCAGGTTCCTACGCAATATTGCTCTTTACAGCATCGGACCTTGCTTCTATCACCAGTCACACCCACTCTGTGACTGATGATAAAGCAGTGACATCCACTGTGTGACTGGTGAAAAAGCAAGAGAGTTCCAGAAAAACATCTATTTCTGCTTTCTTGACTATGCCAAAGCCTTTGACTGTGTGGATCACAATCAACTGTGGAAAATTCTGAAAGAGATGGGAATACCAGACCACCTGACCTGCCCCTTGAGAAATCTATATGCAGGTCAGGAAGCAACAGTTAGAACTGGACATGGAACAACAGACTGGTTCCAAATAGGAAAAGGAGTACGTCAAGGCTGTATATTGCCACCCTGCTTATTTAACTTATATGCAGAGTACATCATGAGAAACGTTGGGCTGGAAGAAGCACAAGCTGGGATCAAGGTTACCGGGAGAAATATCAATAACCTCAGATATGCAGATGACAACACCCTTATGGCAGAAAGTGAAGAGGAACTCAAAAGCCTCCTCATGAAAGTGAAAGAGGAGAGTGAAAAAGTTGGCTTAAAGCTCAACATTTAGAAAATAAAGATCATGGCATCTGTTCCCATCACTTTATGGGAAATAGATGGGGAAACAGTGGAAACAGTGACAAACATTATTTTGGGGGGCTCCAGAATCACCTCGATGGTGATTGCAGCCATGAAATTAAAAGACACTTACTCCTTGGAAGAAAAGTTATGACCAACCTAGATAGCATATTCAAAAGCAGAGACATTACTTTGCCAACAAAGGTTCATCTAGTCAAGGCTATGGTTTTTCCTGTGGTCATGTATGGATGTGAGAGTTGGACTGTGAAGAAAGCTGAGTGCCAAAGAATTGATGCTTTTGAACTGTGATGTTGGAGAAGACTCTTGAGAGTCCCTTGGACTGCAAGGAGATCCAACCAGTCCATTCTGAAGGAGATCAGCCCTGGGATTTCTTTGGGAGGAATGATGCTAAAGCTGAAACTCCTGTACTTTGGCCACCTCATGCGAAGAGTTGACTCATTGGAAAAGACTCTGATGCTGGGAGAGATTGGGGGCAGGAGGAGAAGGGGACGACAGAGGATGAGATGGCTGCATGGCATCTCATGGATGTGACTCAATGGACTTGAGTCTGAGTGACCTCCGAGAGTTGGTGATGGACAGGGAGCCTGGCGTGCTGCGATTCATGGGGTCGCAAAGAGTCGAACATGACTGAGTGACTGAACTGAACTGAACTGAACTGAATTCACATCTATTATGTAAAAAATCAATGTATTCATCTCATCCCAGTACTTCTAAAAGCCTTAGCCCACTTCAGCATCAAATCTCAAATTTAAAAGTCAACTCAAAAACTCTCAAATCCCATTATCTAAATAAGTATTGCTTAGATTCTGGGTATGGTCCAACTGGGGCAAAATTCTTCTCCATTCATAGGCTTTTGAAATAGAAAACACTTATCTTCTTTCAAAATTTAATAGTGGGCCAACCATTGGTTATATATTCCCATTCTAAAAGTAATAAAATGGATTACATAAAGGGATTTTAGCCTAAATCAAGTTTGCAATTAATCAGGGCAATTCCATAAGCTTTCAATGCCTGACAGTAACGTTCTGTGGCTCAGTGGTCTGCCCTTTCTACTCTCCAGGGCCATGAGCCTACTCTCTGGTCTCTACCCTTTTAATTCTGTCCTTAGATTCACTCTTCCTTTCCTTCTTCCTCTCTCTGTCCTTTCAGCTCAGGCTGTCAGTTTCTGCAGGTAAAAAGAAAATGTAAAACAACAACAACAAAAAACCCCAAACACCTTGTTTTCATCAATATTAAGGGGATATACACTATTAGACATGAGGATTTTCCACTGCTCCTCCTGCATACCCCTACCTCTCTTCCTTGCTTCTATTGAGATGATTGATTGGATCCATCAGTCACTCAACCAATGTCTTTACCAAAAGGATTTCTAGCTATACCATTGGCTCTGACTCCACAGAACATTATCTGGTTAAGATGAGGATTTTCCAAACTATCATGTTCTGATTTATATTTGCTTGGCAGTTCTTTCCCAAATTTACCTACTTTTTCTCATATTTTACCATAAGCAGCAAGGAGAAACCAGATTTCACCTTCTATGTTTGCCTGGACATCTCCTCAGTTAAATATCCAAGTTTATTGTTTGTAAGTTCTATTTTCCATTCAGTGATAGAATGTAATTCAGTCAAGTTTTCTGTGACCTTATAAGAAGTTGCTGCTGCTGCTGCTGCTAAGTCACTTCAGTTGTGTCCGACTCTGTGTGACCCCATAGACGGCAGCCCACCAGGCTCCCCCGTCCCTGGGATTCTCCAGGCAAGAACACTGGAGTGGGTTGCCATTTCCTTCTCCAATGCATGAAAGTGAAAAATGAAAGTGAAGTTGCTCAGTAGTGTCCGACCCTCAGTGACCCCATGGACTGCAGCCTTCCAGGCTCCTCCATCCATGGGATTTTCCCGGCAGGAGTACTGGAGTGGGGTGCCATTGCCTTCTCCGTTATAACAAGCTACTTTTTAACAAAGATCACTTTCTCTCCAGAGTCCATTAACATTATCCTCATTTTTGTCTGAGACTTTACCAAGAGTACCTTTAATGCCCATTTTCTACTAATAATAGTTACAAGATAGGTAGAGATTTTTCTATCATATGCTTCAAAACTTCTCCAGCTTCTATTCAATATCCATTTCCAAAGCCAATTCCACATTTGTGTATTTGTTACAACCACACTCTACTTGCAGGTACCAAGATCTGTATTAGCAATCTGTTGGAGGAAGTAATCAAGACAAAGAGAATGCAAGTTGACCCATAAGCTTGTCCTGGACAACTGGGGCCTCCTCACTCTCCCTTATTTTTAGAAAGTACATTCTGCCCACTGTTACCAAAGCTGGAATAGTTTCCAAAGGCATAGCTTTGAAAGAAAAGGGAGCTATTTTTTTACAATGATATAACTTTCTATATTTGTCTTTGAAGTTTTAAATCACCATTTCATTAAACAGTGCATGCCTGTTACATCACTTCTGCTGCTGCTCAGTCGCTTCAGTCATGTCCGACTCTGTGCGACCCCAGAGACGGCAGCCCACCAGACTCCCCCGTCCCTGGGATTCTCCAGGCAAGAACACTGGAGTGGGTTGCCATTTCCTTCTCCAATGCATGAAAGTGAAAAGTGAAAGTGAAGTTGCCCAGTTGTGTCTGACTCTTCGCGAACCCATGGACTGCAGCCTACCAGGCTCCTCTGTCCATGGGATTTTCCAGGCAAGAGTACTGGAGTGGGGTGCCATTGCCTTCTCCTAAGTCACTTCAGTCCTGTCCAACTCTTTATGACCCTATGAACTCTAGCCTGCCAGGCTCTTCTGTCCATGGGATTCTCCAGGCAAAAATACAAGTGGGCTGCTGTGCCCTCCTCTAGGGAATCTTCCTGACCCAGGGATTGAACATAGATCTCTTGTGTCTCCTGAATTGGCAAGTGGTATCTTTATCACAAGCACCACCTGGGAAGCCCTGATTAAACAGACAACTATGTATTATTATTTCCCAGTGGCCTATGATCCTATTAAATCAAGTGTTTTAAACCTTCTGATGTTTTGGTAGACTTCCTTGAAATCAAATCCTAAATTATCTTATTGATCTTGAACTAACTTTGCTTTCAGGATATTTTCCAGGACACTGGAATGCCTCAAAAGATGTGTTTTCTCTCCTTATAAAAAGAAATATTAAACTAACTAGGCTTATTTGATCATTGAAAATACATGGGAAGCATTGTCAGATAAGAAGAGATGCTAAATTTTCTTTAGGGTATATATGTATGAAATTCTGGGTATAATGTCATAATTTTAAAATATGTCAAGAAAAAAAAAAGCAACCAAATTTTCTTGTCAGCTGCATTATAATGAACTCTAACCATGGTGATTAAGCCTTTTGTTAGTTATAGTTATTGTTTTACACTGAAGCTTTTGCAAAAATGTTCTTGCAAAGTGCTTCTTCAAGATTCATGAAAGACTGAAAAACACAGGTTTCTGATAATTAAAATCAATTTCTTTTCACATAGGAGGGGCAACAATGGAAATTTCAAGCACTTTGCCAAGGCCACCTGCATAGCCCCACAAGATGTCATGTGATGGTAGCCCTAAACCTGCTCCTGTTCTCTGTCCTCACATCAGTAAAATGTGCTCACTCCATTGATGACATAATGCTAAATATGAAGATTATTGTGCTAAATGTGAAGAAGACTTGTCTCTGCTCTAGGGCACTCTGTAGACTTTGCTTGAACCTGTACAAGGGAGTGGATGGGCAATGAACACACAAACTTCAAGGCCCAAATCCTACCATAAAGTTTTGGGAGTTGTTTGATTGCATAAGATTCAAGCTGTGATTGACCAGAAGCAAAGCTTCTTGTTGTTTAGTTGCAAAGTCCTGTCCGACTCTTTGCAACCCATGGACTATAGCCCTCCAAGCGCCTCTGTCCATGGCAATTTTCCAGGCAAGAGTACTGGAGTGGGTTGTCATTTCCTTCTCCAGGGGATCTTCCTGACCTAGGAACTGACCCATGTCTCCTGCACAAGAGGCATCTCCCGCACTGCAGGTGGATTCTTTTATCACTGAGCCATCTGAGCAATACACAAGTCTATCCAACCCCTAAAAATGGTCAAAGGATATAAGCATTTGTAGGTATTTGGGGTTTGGGGGGCTTTGGAGAAATTTTATTCCCTATCTGGCTCAGCACTTCCATTCCTTATACCACTTAGTAAAGAAAAGGCATGTATGTGATGGGAGATCAGAATAACAAGTGGCCTTTGAGAAAGCAAAAAGACTGGTGAGGCAGATTAAAGCTCTGGGCATCTTCCAAAAAGGGATGCCATTTGAGTTAAGTTAGATGTGTCTATGGGGTTCTCTGGTGGCTCAGACTGTTAAGAATCTGCCTACAATGTGGGAGACCTGGATTTGATCCCTGAGTTGGTACATCTCCTGGAGGAGGGAATGGCAACCCCTTCCAGTATTCTTGCCCAGAGAATCCCCAGGGACAGAGAAGCCTGGTGGGCTGCAGTCCATGGGGTGCAAAGACTAAGCACAGCACACAGTACAGACATGCCTATAACTTTGGAAGCTGTGTGTTGAGTACTATGGCAGAGACAACAGAAGGAGAAAGTACCCCTAGGTTTGGCTCCAGCTCTGGAAAGGGGCAGAAACCTAGTAGACCCCCACAGAGCAGTAGCTCCTAGGAGTTATACACAGTGTTCATTCATGTAGAGCTTCCCACAGGGTAATAGCATCTCACAGTGAGAACTCCCCTTCCTATCAAGAGGCGAATTGAGAATATACTCCATTGACCCACTTCCTCCATGGCTGAAACTCCTTCTTTAACTACAAGCCATACCTATTTGTAGCAGAGGAGCACCATAACTGCCAGCCTGCTTTCTCTAGAAATGCATGTGCTGCTAGGCTGGGTTGAATATGTAAATACTCCAACCCCATGCTTATTTCTGTGGCAGGTAAGAAGGCAATGGGAGAAACTTCCACTGATGCCTAGAAACAGGAACAAACTGCAGCAGTCAGCAAGCTAACCTCACAGTGGTTTGGCTGGTGATCACATATAAGCCCTGGCTATTAACCCTTTGTACTGAAAGTTGGGCTGTTCTAAAGGGATTAACCTTATGGATTGGACAATGGGAAGCTGAGAGATGGGTGATCACGAGTAAGCCCTTGTAGGATCAAAGATTGAAACATTCAGGTTTGCCTGCAAAAGCCTGAGGCAATCTTTGCTGTTTTCCATATCCTGGCACATAAGGTACTAGAAGTTAGGAAGCTGATGACCTAGTCCAGGTACAAATTCTAATGACTGGCTCTTCAGTAGATATCTGTATCTACTCTGGCTTGGATGCATCACTGGGGAAGATGGCTTATTGCCAATGACACCAGATTATCCTTCAAATACAGTGAATTTGTTAATGCAGCAATAGGGTGTCTGATGTATTGTAAAAAACATCTAAGGTGACTACCAAAGGGGTCTGGGGCCATCCACTAGAGTGCCAACCAGACTGGCAAATTGACTATTTCGGCTCCTGCTCTCTACATAAATGTTCTAAATATGCCCTGGGTTGTGTGAACACTGCATCTGGTCTAGCCTAAGCTATCCCCTGTCACCAGACAAACCAAGCTGCCATTATTAGGAGATTAGAGAAACTATCATATACAGATACCATCCTCAACTAGACAGTAATTGAGGGTCAGACTACAAAGGTCTTGATATACTAAGTTGGGAAAAGAACATGATGTTGAATGTAAGTTCCATTTCTCCTATAACTTAAAAGCAGCAGGGTAAATGAAAAGGAAAGATATACTATTAAAGGAGCAGATTAAATTACTAACAGATAAAACCATCTCCACTAAGTGAACTAAAGAACTATCATAGGTTTTCACATAAAGAATCTGCTTGCCAATGCAGGAAATGCAAGAGACTCAGGTTTGATCCCTGGGTGGGGAAGATTTCCTGGATGAGGAAATGGCAACCCACTCCAGTATTCTTGCCTGGAGAATTCTATAGACAGAGGACATTGGCGGGCTATTTAGTCCATGGGGTCGCAAAGGTCAGACCACTGAGCAACAGCACACACACAAGGACCTTTTACCCCCATGAACTAGATTGGGGATCCTTGCCAAAACACTCAATGCCATAAAGCTGTGAAAGTCATGGAGAATAGCCATTCCCCAACTCTCACTGTGGACCCATGTGTTATGCTTCAGATTCTCATGGCTGGGGAAGGAGTTATCTACTGGAATTTGCAATAAGACATCCACCAGCCTGGGTAAGTTACTTTGTACCTATGGGTTAAGGGGAACTACTCAGTTTCTACTGGGATCCTACAGTCCTGTCCCAAGATGGACCCATTGAAATGTACTGTACTTGGAATGAAACATATACCATCAAGTGAGTGTCTGCACTTGGCACATTCTGTCCCCAGTCCATCTCCTTATGCCTGATGGTGTTGCCTCTCTTGGACAGCATGTACAGTATGCACAGCCAGGTCAAGCCCATAAAGCTACCATCCTTCCTCTCCTCAAGGCCAGATTGATGCATTTTCTTCTCCACTGATGTGATCATTTCAATTCAGTTCAGTTTAGTCGCTCAGTCGTCTCCGACTCTTTGCGACCCCATGAATCACAGCACGCCAGGCCTCCCTGTCCATCACCAACTCCTGGAGTTCACTCAAACTCATGTCCGTCAAGTCGGTGATGCCATCCAGCCATCTCATCCTCTGTCATCCCCTTCTCTTCCTGCCCCTAATCCTTTCCAGCATCAGTCTTTTCCAATGAGTCAACTCTTCACATGAGGTGGCCAAAGTACTGGAGTTTCAGCTTTAGCATCAGTCCTTCCAATGAACACCTAGGACTGATCTCCTTTAGAATGGACTGGTGGATCTCCTTGCAGTCCAAGGGACTCTCAAGAGTCTTCTCCAACACTACAGTTCAAAAGCATCAATTCTTCAGCACTCAGCTTTCTTCACAGTCCAACTCTCATATCCATACATGACCACTGGTAAAGCCATAGCTTTGACTAGACAGATCTTTGTTGGCAAAGTAATGTCTCTGCTTTTGAATATGCTATCTAGGTTGGTCATAACTTTCCTTCCAAGGAGTTAGTGTCTTTTAATTTCATGGCTGCAATCACCATCTGCAGTGATTTTGGAGCCCCCCAAAATAAAATCTGACACTGTTTCCACTGTTTCCCCACCTATTTCCCATGAAATGATGGGACCAGATGCCATGATCTTAGTTTTCTGAATGTTGAGCTTTAAGCCAACTTTTTCACTCTCCTCTTTCACTTTCATCAAGAGGCTTTTTAGTTCCTCATCACTTTTTGCCATAAGGGTGTTGTCATCTGCATATCTGAGGTTATTGATATTTCTCCTGGCAATCTTGATTCCAGCTTGTGCTTCTTCCAGCCCAGCGTTTCTCATGATGTACTCTGCATATAAGTTAAATAAGCAGGTGTGATCATTTAGCCACTATCTTTCTCCCCTCCATTGGCCTGAAAGATATTATAGCACCTACAGAAGTCCTTACTAAATTCACCCAGCAATCCTTATATAATAAACCAACAAAGCCTGTTGTTACTAAACACTGAAGTATCTTTAATGAGAAAAGCTGTTCTCTTAAATAGGATGATTTAGGGCATTGTTCCTGCCTCACAAGGGTGCACCTGTTCCATTTTCTAAACAATATGTTGTATGCTCATACTTGATGAGTCTGCTAAACTGTCATCTTTATTAAATCACATGGGGACACATGTGAACACACTGAGTGATCTGATCTCCAGCTAAACGGATTTAATACATCCAATCATGAGACTCTTGAAAAAAAATATTACTTTGAGAATCATTATCTTATTTTGAGTTTTCTCCTGCATGCGCCTATACTGTTGCTGTGGTTTCTGCATCCATGCAGCCAGATAGCCATCAAAGGAGCCACCTCCATGCCAGTGAAATTTCTTGCTGACAGCTCAGAGCACACTGAGGAAGACTGGGCATGTGATATTGTAAGAGCTGGTCATAAGGGATGTAGTGTTGGAGGAGGCAATCAAGAAGACATAACTACTGGTTGACTCTCAAGCTGAAAACAGGCAATTAGAGGCTCCTTACCAGCTCCCCTGTCCTTGGAATGTTGGTTTTGTCCACTGTTCCCATAACTAGAACCATTAAAAAGATGTAGCCTTGAGAGAAATTTCTATTTCCAAATTAGGCCATATAGACAGTTCTCACAAACTAGAACTTCCACATAACTTTTGTGGGGCATGCAGTTGAACCCACAACCATATGATGCCCTATATATCAGTTTCATTTGTACCATATTTGTAATCCTCTTAGTTCAGTTCAGTTCAATTCAGTCTTTCCATTGTGTCTGACTCTTTGCAACCCCATAAACTGCAGTATACCAGCCTTCTCTGTCCATCACCAACTCCTGGAGCTTACTCAAACTCATGTCCATTGAGCTGGTGATGTAATGCTCTAGTATACAAAATAAAGTCTCTGATTTCCTGCAGCTGGCAGCACAATGGGGTTTATCTTGCTCATGCTCAATTGCTATTATGTCCGATTCTTTTGCAACCCTACAGTCTGTAGCCTGCCAGGCTCCTCTGTCCATGGAATTTTCCAGGCATGAATACTGGAGTGGGTTGCCATTTCCTCCTCCAGGGAATCTTCCTGATCCAGGGATCAAACCCATGTTTCTTTTGTCTCCTGCATTTGATGGCTGATTCTTTACCACTGAGCCACCTGAGAAATCCTAAGAAGGTTTATAGGCACAAATAAATATATCATGTGTGCCCAAATGCACAAGATAAGTGATTTTTTCTTCTGCAAATATTATTCAATGTAACCAGTCAGTGATAATATTGTTTAGAACAGTGTCTGGATTTATAGAATGATCATTGGGAAGATGTAGTGAGATTCTGAATATGAGCCATTAGGTGAACAGGAAGGTCATTTTTCACATGATAGAAGGTAGGAGAGAGGAAGGTTTAGGGCTTGGTAACCCACTCCGGTATTCTTTCCTGGAGAATCCCATGGACAGAGGAGTCTGGTAAGCTACAGTCCATACGATCACAGAGTTGGACACAACTAAAGCAACTTAACACATGCATGCTCTTGTGCACGTGTGTGTGCACACACACACACAAGATAGGTTGGGCAAGTTAAATTTGAGATACATACTAAGTATTATATTAATGAGGAATACACAAGTGAAAGTCATTCAGTTGTGTCCAACTCTTTGCAATCCCATGGACTATACTATTCATAGAATTCTCTAGGCCAGAACACTGGAGTGGATAGCCTTTTGCTTCTCCAGGAGATCTTCCCAACCCAGGGATCAAACCCAGGTCTCCCTCATTGCGGGCAGATTATTTACCAGCTGAGCCACAAAGGAAGCACCAAAGAATTGATGCTTTTGAACTGTGGTGTTAGAGAAGGTGCTTGAGAGTCCCTTGGACTGCAAGGAGATCCAACCAGTCAATCCTAAAGGAAATCAGCCCTGAATATTCATTGAAAGGATGGATGCTGAAGCTGAAACTCCAATACTTTGGCCACATGATGCAAAGAACCAACTCATTGCAAAAGACTCTCATGCTGGGAAAGATGGAAGGCGGGGGGGGAGAAGGGGATGAATGGTTGGATGGCATGGTGTTGGACATGAGTTTGAGTAGGCTCTGGGAGTTGATGATGGACAGGGAAGCCTGGCATGCTGTAGTCCATGGAGTCACAAAGAGTCAGACATGACTGAGTGACTGAACTGAACTGAAGCATTATATAGAGTTGGTACCTATATAGAGGAGAATTGGGTTCAAAGTGAAGGTGTTATCTGGAGATATAAACATGCAGTCATCAACACATAATTAAATATGTATGCACATGACTGTGTTGTAATGCAATAAAAAGATATGTAGTTGATCTGTATCCCCCATTCTTGGCATAGAACTGCTAAAACTCTTGGTTTCCTGAGTGATAGTGGTGAGTGGAGCATTTTTTGGTAAATTTAAAATAATTCTGTTTTAACCACACTTGAGCATATGCTAAGGCAGTGACTCAGAGAATAGAGGCCAGAGGAACCATCAGACAATGCGACTAGGGGGTTTGAAATGTTATCCTCTCCCAGTTTCCTCTGGGAAAGGGAGAGGGGGGTGAAATATTGACTAAATCATCAGTACTTAATAATTTAATCAACCATGCCTATGTAATGGGCCTCCATAAATCCCCTCAACAATGGGTTTTAAAGAGCTTCTATGTTGGTGACCACATAGAGGTGTTGGTAGGGTGACATACCCACAGGGCCATGGAAGCTCTGTGTCCCTTCTCTGTACCTCGTGCTATGCACCTCTTCATTTGATTATTTCTCTATAATAAACAAATCTAAGTAAATCTTACTCTGAGTTCTAAGAGCTTAGAAAATTATCAGAGCAGAGGAAGAGGTCATGGGAAATGTCAATTTATAACTGGTTCTCAAAGGTACAGAAATAGCAGGCTTGCCAGCAACATCTGAAATGGGGAGTCTCTTGGGATTGAGCCTTTAACCTGTGGGTTCTGCACTAATTCTGAATATTTAGTTTTAATGAATTAAATTGTAGGACAATAAATTAGTATCCACAGAGAATGGGAGAGAATTTCTTGATGTGGAAAACCCAAACATTTGGTGTCAGAAGTATCCTGTGAGTAGAGGGGACCCATTTTATCTTTTAATGAAGCTGCAAGTTGATCATCAAGGGAGTGAGTGTAGACAGAAGACTGGGATAGGGAGTGGTAAGGAGCAAACCCTGAAACACTTTGAAGTCCAGTTGGGAAGATGATTAAAAATGAAGCAACAAGAAAATGTCCATCATCTTCAGTTCTCAAGTCAATTCAGTTACAGAAATTTTTGTCAATTTATGATTCTATTACTCAAAAATTTATCTCAAACCCCAAATATCAATTTATATAATACTCAAAATATTGTTGCATCCCTCATTCTGTGGATTTCGTGTCTATCTTTACTGTTATACTACTTGCACAAAAAAGTATAGTATAGCTCTCCCTTCCTGCCTACATCTTGATGTTCCCTTTCCTTCCTTCCTAATAAATGTTTAACATAGTATTTTTATCCAGAATAGGCTACTTTCATCTGCTTTAATATATCATTTCTCCTCAATGATCTTCTTATTGATGTCTGGGAACTTATTTGCCACCTTTTGATCAACAGAAGCTTCTTCTCTTGCTGTCTTGACATTTGTTTAAAGCCAAATCTCTTTCTATAATTATCAAACCATACTTTGTTGGCCTTAAATCCCCCAGTTTTAGACACTTTACTTTTTTTTGCTTTAAGTTGCCATTTAATAACTTCATTTTTTTTTCTCAGATTAGAGTAGGATCTACAGGTAGGCCTTTTTTATCCTATTCAGTTCAGTCACTCAGTCCTGTCCAACTCTTTGCGACCCAATGAATCACAGCATGCCAGGCCTCCCATCCATCACCAACTCCCGGAATTCACTCAAACTCATGTCCATCGAGTCGGTGATGCCATCCAGCCATCTCATCCTCTGTCGTCCCCTTCTTCTGCTGCCTCCAATCCCTCCCAGCATCAGAGTCTTTTCCAATGAGTCAACTCTTCGCATGAGCTCGCCAAAGTATTGGAGTTTCAGCTTTAGCAACATTCCTTCCAAAGAAATCCCAGGGCTGATCTTCAGAATGGACTGGTTGGATCTCCTTGCAGTCCAAGGCACTCCCAAGAGTCTTCTCCAACACCACAGTTTGAAAGCGTCAATCCTTCTGTGCTCAGCGTTCATCACAGTCCAACTCTCACATCCATACATGACCACTGGAAAAACCATAGCCTTGACTAGATGGACATTTCTTGGTAAAGTAATGTCTATGCTTTTGAACATGCTATCTAGGTTGATCATAACTTTCCTTCCAAGGAGTAAGCGTCTTTTAATTTCATGGCTTCAATCACCATCTGCAGTGATTTTGGAGCCCCCCAAAATAAAGTCTGACACTGTTTCCACTGTTTCCCCATCTATTTCCCATGGAGTGATGGGACCAGATGTCACGATCTTAGTTTTCTGAATGTTGAGCTTTAAGACAACTTTTTCACTCTCCCCTTTCACTTTCATCAAGAGGCTTTTTAGTTCCTCTTCACTTTCTGCCATAAGGGTGTTGTCATCTGCATATCTGAGGTTATTGATATTTCTCCCGGCAATCTTGATTCCAGCTTGTGCTTCTTCCAGCCCAGCATTTCTCATGATGTACTCTGCATATAAGTTAAATAAGCAGGGTGACAATATACAGCCTTGACGAACTCCTTTTCCTATTTGGAACCAGTCTGTTGTTCCATGTCCAGTTCTAACTGTTGCTTCCTGACCTGCATATAGGTTTCTCAAGAGGCAGGTCAGGTGATCTGGTATTCCCATCTCTTTCAGAATTTTCCACAGTTTATTGTGATCCACACAGTCAAAGGCTTTGGCATAGTCAATAAAGCAGAAATAGATGTTTTTCTGGAACTCTCTTGCTTTTTTGATGATCCAGCAGATGTTGGCAATTTGATCTCTGGTTCCTCTGCCTTTTCTAAAACCAGCTTGAACATCTGGAAGTTCACGGTTCACGTATTGCTGAAGCCTGGCTTGGAGAATTTTGAGCATTACTTTATCCTGTACCCACACAGAAACTGCATTTTCAATATATGATTAAAAGTTATTTGTCAAAAAAATATGCAAGGTTTTCAGACCTGCATCCTCTACTGGTGTAGCTGTAGGGACAGCTTCTCAAATTTCCTTTTCTTTATTTTTATCCATGGTTCTTAGGCTGGACTCATTTGTCTTAAACTGGTGGACAACCACAGCTGTAAATCTCAATCTACAGTACAAATCAATCAACTTTTCTTGTAACATCATGACTTTTCTCAGCTTATTGGGAGCATTTCCAGCATCACTCGTGGTACTTCGTAAAGAGCCCATGGTGTAACTCAAGGTTTCCAGTATTACACTAAACACAATGAAAAATACACAAAAACTGCAAGAGATCCATTTTTACTGATATTCAACTTTCTGAAGAAACAAACTGCTCACATGGAGATGATTAGTGTTATACAGTGTTTTAACTACATACTTGCAACACTCGAACTCACTATGATAACAACAGGAGGTGGCCACAAAATTATTACAGTAGTTCAGTGTGCAATACAGTTAATTTTGTGTTGTCTTGTTTAACACTGCATCTTTACATTTGTTATATTTTCTCTTGACACAGAATAGCACCCTTTATAGTCTATAAGTGTGTGTGTAATTCTGACAAATTGTGAAGTTTTATAATAGGTGTGTGTATATCCTATGGTTGCTGCTGCTAAGTTGCTTCAGTCATGTCCAACTCTGTGTAACCCCATAGACCCCATAGAGCCCATCAGGCTCCCCCGTTCCTGGGATTCTCCAGGCAAGAACACTGGAGTGGGTTGCCATTTCCTTCTCCAGTGCAGGAAAGTGAAAAGTGAAAGTGAAGTTGCTCAGTCGTGTCTGACTCTTAGCGACCCCATGGACTGCAGCCTACCAGGCTCCTCCATCCAGGGGATTTTCCAAGCAAGAGTACTGGAGTTGGGTGCCATCGCCTTCTCTGTATCCTATGGTAACAAATAATAAAATAGACACTACCTACATATATTTTATGCATTGATGACACATCCAGCTTTTCCTTATTGTTTATATTTCTAGATTATTCAGTTTATCTGCAAGTCTTTTCAAACTGTCACAATTCTCCAAAAATTTTCTAACATATTTATTGAAAAATATCCACAAATAAATGGATCCATGAAGGTTCAAATCCATGTTTTTCAAAGGTCAACTGTACGTAAAAATAATTTTTTTTTCCATTCAAAGTGTTATTTTGACAGACAATAGGGATCAGATAATCTAAATCTCTCATTATTTTAAAAATGAATCCTACAATATTGCTGACTTTTTTTTTTTTACAGCAAATACCCATGTATTTGCCTGCTGTCCAGATTTAGTAAATGTTAACATTCTTCTTACTAAGTTTTTTTTTTTATTGTTGAAGTGTAATTACTTTACATTGTTGTACTAGTTTCTGATGTACACTTCTTAAATCTTATAAAGACATAAAATTTTAGAGATATAGCAAAAGTCCCACCTCTCTATCACATCCCCTTTCCGTGTTCTTAGGACAGAGGTAAGCACGTACAGATTCACCATTTTTAGGACATGTGTCTCTGGAGTATGTGTTCTTGGAGGGTAGCACCATATCTCATTCATCTTGAATCTTTAACTTATAGATGTGCCTGACAGGTGACACAAGCTAGAGATAACTAAATATTGAAGGAATGAACGAATGGCAGAAATTGTTCATTATTATTATTAATCCTTCACCATACCTAATGTGTGTGTGCTCAAGTTGTGTCCAACTCTTTGTGACCCCACGGAATGTAGCCTGCCAGGCTCCTCTGTTCATGGGATTCCCCAGGCAAGAATACTGGAGTAGGGAACACATGTACACCCATGGCAGATTCATGTTGATGTATGGCAAAACCAATACAATATTGTAAAGTAATTAACCTCCAATTAAAATAAATAAATTTATATTTAAAAAATAAAACAAAAACAAAAAAAAAGCATACTGGAGTGGGTTGCCATTTCCTTCTCTAGGGGATCTTCCCGACCCAAGGATCAAACCTGTGTCTCCAGCATTGGCAGGTGAGTTCTTCACTGCTGAACCATTAGATCAGATCAGATCAGATCAGTCGCTCAGTCGTGTCTGACTCTTCGCAACCCCATGAATCGCAGCATGCCAGGCCTCCCTGTCTAACATCAACTCCCGGAGTTCACTGAGACTCACGTCCATCGAGTCACTGATGCCATCCAGCCATCTCATCCTCGGTCATCCCCTTCTCCTCCTGCCCCCAATCCCTCCCAGCATCAGAGTCTTTTCCAATGACTCAACTCTTCGCATGAGGCGGCCAAAGTACTGGAGTTTCAGCTTTAGCATCATTCCTTCCAAAGAAATCCCAGGGCTGATCTCCTTCAGAATGGACTGGTTGGATCTCCTTGCAGTCCAAGGGACTCTCAAGAGTCTTCTCCAACACCACAGTTCAAAAGCATCAATTCTTCGGCGCTCAGCCTTCTTCACAGTCCAACTCGCACGTCCATACATAACCACAGGAAAAACCATAGCCTTGACTAGACAGACCTTTGTTAGCAAAGTAATGTCTCTGCTCTTCAATATGCTATCTAGGTTGGTCATAACTTTCCTTCCAAGGAGTAAGTGTCTTTTAATTTCATGGCTGCAGTCACCATCTGCAGTGATTTTGGAGCCCCCCAAAATCAAGTCTGACACTGTTTCCACTGTTTCCCCATCTATTTCCCATGAAGTGATGGGACCGGATGCCATGATCTTCGTTTTCTGAATGTTGAGCTTTAAGCCAACTTTTTCACTCTCCACTTTCACTTTCTTTTCTTTTTTTTTTTTAAATTTTATTTTATTTTTAAACTTTACATAATTGCATTAGTTTTGCCAAACATCAAAATGAATCCGCCACAGGTATACATGTGTTCCTGAACCCTCCTCCCTCCCCATTCCATCCCTCTGGGTCGTCCCAGTGCACCAGCCCCAAGCATCCAGTATCGTGCATCGAACCTGGACTGGCAACTCGTTTCATACATGATATTTTACATGTTTCAATGCCATTCTCCCAAATCTTCCCACCCTCTCCCTCTCCCACAGAGTCCATAAGACTGTTCTATACATCAGTGTTTTATTTTTAATCTTATCCAGAAGTCCATGGCAAGATATTCTAGATCATTCAAATGGACAGGGATATATCATTATAAAGAAAACAAAAAGCTTGCTGAAGCATCAAAGAGGTGATTAGGATACATGAAAAGGCACTAGGGTTGTGCAGGCACAGAAGAAAGAGCATGTGAAAGTTCAGAGAGATAGTCACATGCAAGTCAAAGAGAGAGACCTCAGGATAAAGTCTTGGACATTTAGCCTCCAGAACTCTGAAAAATAAATTTCTGTTTTTTAAGCCACTCGGTTTTTGGTATTTTATTATGGCATCCCTAGAAAACTAATAGACTAATAAAGATTTTTTGAATATGTAGTCACAGGTTCTCAAGAATTACAAAGAAAAAAGATGTGCTTAACATTAAAACCATATCAAATATAATTAAATTTCTGACGATTTAGAAGCAATTTTAGACATCAAAAAATCTAACGTTAGCATCATAAGGATGAATTGTTACTATATTTCAGAAGTAATGCTATTTGAGAGTGTTCCCCAACAGATTATAAAATACAACAGTTTTTTTTACTTATTACTTTATTTTAAAATATTGAATCTGAAAGAAAGCAATTAAAATAACCACCTCACTATGAATGATTTGACAATAAATTCTAATGATAAATTTCATTTACTATTAGATAAGAAAAATGCAGTATAAAGTGTTAAAAATTTTGATAAACTATATTAATTTTCCTTATTGAATATTTTAGATATAAAGAAATTTTGTATTTGATAACATCATAGAAGGCATGCTGCTGCTGCGTTGCTTCAGTCGTGTCTAACTCTGTGCAACCCCATAGACGGCAGCCCACCAGACTTCCCGTCCCTGGGATTCTCCAGGCAAGATCACTGGAGTGTATGATTATTATTTTCCTAATTTCATCTGTCGATAATAGCAGGGACTGTATAAATGAAAATTTTAATTTTATGTTCTTATTAACTTTGTATAAAATTTTGTACACAGTTTTCAGAATATAAAAAAACTATTACAACTGCTCCTGTCTCTCACCTCAATCTCATTTCTTTCTCTTTCTTGGTGCTTCCTTGGAAATTTCCTTAAGGAATTCCTTATTATTTTTTAGGGGTCAATTTAGTGTGTTATGTTTTCTAAAAATTTTTAAAGTGAAACATTTTTTTCAAGGATTTTGTTTATTTTATTGTATTTTCCCAAGCAGAGTTTATTAAATCTTTTCTGTGACTAGTTTATATAATATATTTATAGCACTTATCACATCCTGAAAGATATGTATTTGCATTGTTGGCTTTCCTGTTCAATGTGATTGCCTCAGTTCTTAGCTCTGTGCATGGTTACTATAGTAAGAGCTTACTGAATTAAAGACTTGTTCAAAGAGAAATAAATGTAGATTTTAATAAGGTAAATACATGTGTACACCCGTGGCAGATGCATGTTGATGTATGGCAAAACCAATACAATATTGTAAAGTACAAAATAATAATAATAATAAAAAATTTAAAAAAATAAAAAATAAGGTAAATACAGATGTTTACAATACTGTGCTATGTTTTGACTAACTTTTACTGAATATTTACAAAATACTCATAGAACAGTGTTTCAGATATAACCACATTGATGTATACAAAGAATGGCAAACTAGAATGGGACAGAAGTGATGGAGGCAAGAGATCTGGAGAATGCTTTGTATGATCAGACAATAGACAAATGTATTATAAAAAATAAAATGAGTTATCTCTAACTATATAATCACAAGCTAACACTATGTATTGTATGCATGCAAAATATATCTGCTTATATAAATGTACTATATTTACATAGACACATACATATGCATTTATACAAATTATATATGTATATACAATTTCTGGATAAATGCTCAGTTTTCAAACAAACTGTTAGAGAAGAATTGGGAAAATGATTAATATTCCAGAAAAAAATATCTTGTAAAGGCACAAAAGTTGCATGTAGTTCATACTGTGGCTGTTCCTTTCTTTAGCTTCAGAGAGAAAGGTAATGTCACAGAGACATGGTGCAAAGTCTTAATTTGCAGTGATTATCAGAATCACAGAGACAATGAGCCAACTTAATAAACCTTCTTTAAAGAGCATTCATGTGTGAATTTGAGGATGTAAAGGCTAATTTACTGAAAAGAAAATGTAACAGTTAAATGAAAGAAAGTGCATAATGAGTGGGTGTACACTGAATCACAGAGGAACATATACTGTTAATCAAAGGAGAATTATACCCACCAAATAAAGTCTGTTTAGTTAAATATGAAGATAAATTATTTCTTTCTCTGTCCAGTTGATTTCATGGGTATAAGCATTTACAATTGACAGACATTACAGTTAAGGGTGGGAAGAACTGGGCTAAAAAGTACAGGGGAAATTCATGTCTTCTTTTCTTTTACTGCATCTAGACCTTCACATGTGAGATTATCTGTTGTGCAGTAGAAACCACTTGCAAATGAATGAAAATGTACCTTAAGTGACAATTTTGTTCATATCTTTCTTATTTGTGTTGCTATTACTTATTTTTTTCTGAATAATTTTTTTCACCATTTCAGATTTAACCTAGTCCAAACCCAGAACTGGATATAACCTAGGAAGATAGACCTGAAAAGGAGTACTAAAGTTAATGCAAGTCTAAATTTATCATTATTCAACCAATGGAGTCAGAGATACTAAAGGACCAGTAGAGTCTTTCATAAGGTACACACACATTTGCTGACTTTTACTCCAGTACTTTCCCCATCATAACATGCCATTCATGGCAATACACTATATTCTTCATAATATCATGGAAGGAAGTGATAGTACAGAATCATACTTAAGTATGACTAATAAATATATTCCAAAAATGAAAACTAGGTCTCAAATCCATAGCAACCTTTCAGAAAGACAGAATATAGCTTTTTACACAATTATTTTTATTATGACAAAATATATATGAAATTTACTAACATCCATTTTTAATAGTTCTATGGTATCAAGTACATTCCTATTGCTCTTCACCACCATCATCTCCAGAAATCTTTCATCTTGCAGAACTGAAAATTTATGCTATTAAATAATAACTGCTCATTCTGCCCTTCTCCAGTCCCTGGTAATCACTTTTCTATTTTCTAAGATTTGGCTGTTCCAGGTTTCTCATATAAGTAGAATCAGAAAATGTGTCTTTTTGTGAGTCGTTTATTTCACTAAACTTGTGGCATATGGTAGAATTTCCTTCCTTTTTAATGCTGAATAATGTTCTATTGTATGTATATACCATGTTTCACTTATTCATTCATCTGTTGATGGATGCTTGAGTTGTTTCTATCTTTTAGCTACTATGAATAATGCTATTATGAACATAGGTGTACCATTTCTCTTAAAGATTCTGCTTTTAATTCCTATGGGTATATATCCAGAGTAGAATTGCTAGATCATATGGTAATTCTATTTTTAATTTTTGAAGAACTATTATACAGTTTTCCACAGTGGCTGCACAATTTTACATTGATATTAACAAGGTAAAAGGGTTCCAATTTTTCCACATCCTCACCAACACTTGCTATCTACTGTTTTTTGTTATTTTTTAATAATTGTCATCCTAATGGGTGTGAGTGGATGTCTTTTTGTGATTTTGATTTGTATTTTCCTAATGATTAGTAATATTAAACCTCTGTTCATATGGTTATGGGCCACTTGTATACCTTTGGAGAACTGTCTATTCAAGTCCATTGCTGATCTATAACTAAAATTGTTTGGGCTTTTTGTTTGTTTGTTTGTTTAGTTTTAGGAGTTTCTATACATTCTCGGGGAGAAGGAAATGGCAACCCACTCCAGTATTCTTGCCTGGAGAGTCCCTTGGACGGAGGAGCCTGATGGGCTGCTGTCCATGGGATCACACAGAGTTGGGCATGACTGAAGAGACTTAGCATGCATGCATGCATTGGAGAAGGGAATGGCAACCCACTCCAGTATTCTTGTCTGGAGAATCCCAGGGATGGAGGAGCCTGGTGGGCTGCCGTCTATGGGGTCACACAGAGTCAGACGTGACTGAAGCAACTTAGCAGCAGCAGTGTACATTCTAGAGTTTCTATACATTCTATGTATTCTATACATACATTCTATACAATCTATTTATCACTTAGATATACAATTTGCAAATCTTTTCTCCCTTTCTGTAAACTGTCTTTTTATCCTATTGATGATGTCTTTAGAGGCACCAAAGTTTTTAATTTTCACAAAGTCTAATTTGTCTTTTGCAACTTCTGCACTTGGTATCACATCCAATAAATCATTGCCCATTTCAATGTTGTGAAGTTTTTGGCCTATGTTTCCTTCTAAAGGACTTCCCTGGAGGCTCAGATGGTAAAGAATCTGCCTGTAATGCAGGAGACGCGGGTTCGATACCTGGGTTGAGAAGATCCCTTGGAGAAAGGAATAGTTTTAGCTCTTACATTTAGATCTTAAAACAATTTTGAGTTACTTTTTGTATACAGTGTTAAGGGTCTAAATTCATTCCTTGGCATGTGGATAGACAGTTTTCTGACCATCGTTTCTTGAAAAGGCTTTTCTTTCTTCACTGAATAGTTTTGACAAACTTGTTGAAAAACAATTATACTGTATTCTCTTTAAATATCTTAAATTTGATCGTAGAATAAGATAATTTGTATATTTGTCACCTTTATATACAGAGATTTTTTTTCTTGATAACCCTTAATGGATTTTTAAACTGTTGAGAACTAAAAATATAGTTGAATAATACATTTTAGTCTCTAGTTACAGCAATTTTATGAGCTAATGTAAACTATTTTTATACTCAAGTTCGTTTCTGTTCTTTTTCACATATTTTTATGTATTTGCACATAGGTGGTATAAGAATCAATTTCACTAGACACACACAAAAAACATAAAACTATTTAAATACCATGTATTTATGCATTTATTCATTCTTTAAGTATTGATATACTCAAGTATCTATTATTGATGACAAAGCATTGTGAGAGGTCCTGAGGTTGCAATGATAAAGATACCAGGCTTTGTTTCTTAAAGCCACTTTACATAAAAATAGGTAAAGAGTCTATGAGGTCATAGGAGTTTTTATTAAGAGACACAGGAAGAGTGTAGAAAACACCCTTAGCTTAGGGAAAGAATATCAGGGAATTATTAGAGGAAAATGACCTGAGCTGGACAGAGCATATTGGAATATACATATATCAGAAAATTATCAGAGGAAAATGGTATGAGCTGGACATAGCATATTGGATTATACACATGCATACATATGTACTACATTGTGTGTTGGTATATATATATATATATATATACACACACACACACATATAGTAATGCAATATAATTATATATGCACTAATGTATCATATATAATGCTATATACATGTATACATATTTAAAATATATTATATATAATTTTAAATTTATATAATCTATAAAATATATAATAGATTTAAAAATACATAATTAATTCTGTCTATTGAAAATACTTCTTATATTTATATGAGAACAGGCCAGGCACATATAAACTATCCCACCATAATAGACATCCCCTAAGTTGCTTAAAATAATTTATGAAATTTGTTTTAAAAACTGCCCAAAATTGCTTACCTATAAATCATAGTCTCCTTCTTATAATATGCTTCAAATTTCAATTCTTTACACTATATTCTCCTTATAAGAGTAAAAAGAGCTCTGGACTAAAAAAATAGATCTAGCATTCCCATTAAAGATAAGTCTTCTTTTGGAAGCACATCAAGAAAACAGATTCCAAACAAGACTGTCCATGTCAGGCAAGACACCTACACTACACCCTTAATAGATACCTCTTGCTAAAGCTATCATCTTATAAACTTTAAAGGCAGTGGCATAAAAAGCAGATGCTTGTGATCTAGATCCATTAGATAAACTGTTGGAATGGGAACTTCAGTCTCTGAGCATTTGATGTAGACCAAAATACAGGTGTTGGTTTCTTCCAGCAAATTAAAGCTGCCTTCTTTTTTAAAAATTTTCAACCACCAGATAATCCATTTTTGGGCTTTCTTAGGCAATGTAGAGCAAACCCATGTTGTGATTACAACTTCCCCCTATAATGCTCCTCAAACATAAAGTGCTATTCTATGTGAATGTCTTTCATAAGATAGACCTAAGTGAATCTTGTTGGTGTGTTTTGCTGTGTGATGACCTTGCTGAGGATACTCTAGAGGTCACCTGATGGTGAACGTAGATATACCAAAGTACTCTACCCCTTGGCCTTTCAGATTTAGTATAAAGAAAATTTAAGAGAAATTTCAGCCTGAATCAACAAAAGCGATGCATTTTCTTAGCAGGGAGAATTAGCCAGGATGGCATTATCATAATGACACTATTTAGCTTTGTTTCAGTTCCACTTAACCAACTCTCATAAGAAAATTCGCCTTATTATACTATTTAACAAATATATCCTAAGGAAATCACGGAAACAGATGATTGCTTTTTGCATTTATGTAACAAAATGATTTAAACTTGAAATGCAAGAGAATAAAATTTTTTAATAAGATTTGCAGGCATTAATAAGTGAATGCTTTCAAAATCTACTGAATTAAGTTTATTCTTCAAAAATTACTGAGTTTAAGTAGATGCTTAAATGGAGCCATATACAAAACTACAGCTTATAATGATGTATGAGAAAAATGAAGTAGATAGAAAGTGCACCCTGTTTAGCAATTATTCTTCATTACGAGGGTCATGTTCAAATTAAAACCTCCATCTGTCTCTTGTTCCCCAGTCAGTTTTCTCTTTCCTTCCTCCTTCTGTCCCTCATGCTTTTCCTTTCTAATTTTCTCCATCTCTCCCCTTTTCTGTTCTTTTGGGAACATTATTGAAAAGAATCTAGGTCCCCAGCAGGGTACTTCACTAGAAAATGTAAACAAACTTTCTGCCATCCAGAGATTTAGAACTTCTATTAATGCACTGTGACACTTGAAGCACATTCAGCTGTCCTTAAAAATCAAAGAAAACACATTTTTTTAAAGACATGAATGCTATTCTTTACTGTCCAATAATGTCTAATAAGACTTGACAAGTACTCTTAGAATTTAGCCTATGTATGTCTCTAATGACAAGATACTAAAAAAAATGGAGGGGAATCATTATATTAGGGAATTAAAGATACAGCTATAGTTTGATTATAAAAATATTTTCTTGCTTAAAAGCACATTTTAATCCTCATTGTGGAAATCAGTATCCAAAAACTTTGAACAGAGTTCTGACTTTCCCTTCTTTCTGTTTTTTTTTTTTTTTTTTTTTTTTTTTTGATCCTAGGCAATGGTATCCATCTATCACAGCAAAATTCAAAATTTTAGGTAACATAAAACTATGAAACTCCCTAACTTCTCAGAAATGAATCAAATTGATTTATAAATTTGTTTGTAAAATGCCTCCTCAATCCTTCTCCTCATCAGCCCCTGAGACTATCAATATCACTCACCTAGAATTATTGTTGATACTTTTTATTTGTCAGCAGTCCTCTCTATTCTCTTCTTTAGTCAGTCCACTTTCCATACAGCCAGAGTTTAATTTCTAAAGCAAAGATTAAATTATGTAGCCACCTAGCTTAAAAAAATCCAACAACTTTCAGATGGATGAATTCAGTCTAAATCTGATAGCTTCAGTTCAGTCATTCAGTCATGTCCAACTCTTTGCAATCCCATGGACTGCAGCACGCCAGGCTTCCCTGTCCATCACCAACTCCCAGGGCTTACTCAAACTTGTCCACTGAGTCGGTGATGCCATCCAACCATCTCATCCTCTGTTGTTCCCTTCTCCTTCTGCCTTCAATCTTTCCTAGCATCAGGGTCTTTTCCAATGAGTCAGTTCTTCTCATCTGGTGGCCAAAGTATTAGAGTTTTAGCTTCAACATCAGTCCTTCCAATGAATATTCAGGACTGATTTCCTTTAAGATTGACAGGTTGAATCTCCGTGCAGTCCAAGGGACTCTCAAGAGTCTTCTCCAACACCACAGTTCAAAAGCATCAATTCTTCAGTGCTCAGCTTTATTTCTAGTCCAACTCTCACATCCATACATGACTACTGGATAAATCAGAGCTTTGACTAGATGGACCTTTGCTGGCAAAGTAATGTCTCTGCTTTTTAATATGCTGTCTATTTTGTCATAGCTTTTCTTCCAAGGCCTTCCCTGGTGCCTCAGAGGGTAAAGCATCTGCCCTCAATGCAGGAAACTGGGTTCGATCCCTGGGTCAGGAAGATCCCCTGGAGAAGGAGATGGCAACCCATTCTGGTACCCTTGCCTGGAAAATCCCATGGATGGAGAAGCCTGATAGGCTTCATGGGGGTCCAAAGAGTCCAACATGATTGAGCAACTTCACTTTCACTTTCTTCCAAGGAGCAAGCATCTTTTAATTTCATGGCTGCAGTCACTATCTGCAGTGATTTTGGAGCCCCCAAAATAAAGTCTCTCACTATTTCCATTGTTTCCCCATCTATTTGCCTTGAAGTGATGGGACCGGATGCCATGATCTTAGTTTTCTGAATGTTGAGCTTTAAGCCAACTTTTTCACTCTCCTCTTTCACTTTCATCAAGGGGCTCTTTAAGTTTTTCTTTGCTTTCTGCCATAAGGGTGGTGTCATCTGCATATCTGAGGTTATTGATAGTTCTCCTGAAAATCTTGATTCCAGCTTGTACTTCATCCATCCCAGCATTTTGCATTAATGTACTCTGTATAGTAGTTAAATAGTGAAGTGAAAGTCACTCAGTCATGTCCAATTCTTTGCAACCCTATAGACTATACAGTCCATGTAATTCTCCAGGCCAGAATACTGGAGTGGGTAGCCTTTCCCTTCTCCAGTGGATCTTTCCAACCCAGGGATTGAACCCAGGTCTCCTGCATTGCAGGCAGATTCTTTACCAGCTTAGCCACAGGGAAGCCAAATAAGCAGGTGAAAATATACAGCCTTGACATACTCCTTTCCCTATTTGGAAACAGTCTGTTGTTCTGTGTCCAGTTCTAACTATTGCTTCTTGACCTGCATACAGATTTCTCAGGAGGCAGGTAAGGTGTTATGGTATTCCCCATCTCTTTAAGAATTTTCCACAGTTTGTTGTGATTCACACAGTCAAAGGCTTTGGCATAGTCAATAAAACAAAAGTATATGTTTTTCTGGAACTCTCTAAATCTGATGGTTTAGACCAGTTATATTCTCATCCCAGCTAAATTTACCATCTGGCTGCATATATTCATTATTTTAAACATAGGCAAAAAGCAGTGCTCTGAAGTATCTTGCTATTGGATGCCATTATACCTTTGGATATTTCTATTTCTGTTTTTTTTTTTTTTTTTTGGAATAGCCTTCTCCAACACTTTATCCTAAAGAAGATGTGATAATACCATGTTTTTAGTTCAGCTATTAACCCTACAGGGAATCCTTCTTCATGTCAGTTCATTTATCACCACACCCCTTAGACAGCACTGATGCTTTTGTATTACAAGCATCTGTTTCTATGAACGTGTTTGACAAAAGTTTAACTGTCCTGACTTCTATTCTCTACACAAAATTTTCAACGTCCTGTATTTAACTCAAAATCCACCAATTAAAAAATTAAATAAAATCCCAGGAGGAATATGTATTTTGTTGAAAGCTGTGTTATTCAAAATTTATAATTCATTAACTAAATAACCAATTAAATCAAATTCAGCCTCAAATGGGCACTGAATTCTTATAGTGCAAATGGAATCACTAGGTAATAAAAAAGAATAATAATTTTCCATCTAGTTACAAATGTATTTTGAAAAAACATGTTGTTTAGAAAGCTATCTTACTCAATAGTAAAAATCCTAAAAGCTTGGATCTTTTATTGTATTTTTAAAAAATCCCATCTTATTTATTTCAAGAATTAGCATTTTATTCTTATCTTAGGAGTTTAGGTCTTCAAGTTACCTTGTCTCTGATTTGTTTTCTTTAAAGTGCAGTCAAGGAATAAAAATAGCACAGACCCTGGGAGGGTTGTGGGGATACTGAGAGAAGAAGGCTGGGAGGAAGGAGGTGAAAGTGGAGCATGAAAGGGACATCAAGAAATAGGATACACAATAATATGCTTCTCCCACCAGGCTCCTCTTTGCTGCTCCTGAGACTAGTTGCCCTGGGTCTGGAAGCTAAAGAGAGAGCCATACTGGAGAGCAGAGACCATAAGAATGCTTTTCACAGAGATAGCCAATATTTTTGTATTAGTATTTAACAAAATACTTTATAGTATGAGGATTTTATGGTATCTTTATTTTTTATAAAACTAGGAGGAAAGAGCTAAAATGTTCTCATAGTGTTTGGTGTAAATATGTATCTAATTTAACCTATGGACATCCATGGTCATTATGAATTTGTTCAGATAAGTTAGCAAACAGTACTGTCAATAAATCCAAACTTAAAATGTAGAAAATTTCAAAAGATTATGTAGTAAGAACCTATATTTGTTTCACAGAATCTGATATTATTGCTAGAAGCAAGTTCAGACATAAATCAAGTGTCACTTCTTTATTTTACACAAAAGATATCAGGAAACTGAGTTCTGGAACCAATATACATATATTGAAAGTCACATAGTCAATTATTGTGGAACCAGTCCTTGAATCTTGATCTCATTTATTATCTGCTTGTATCAATGAATTATTCTTCCTTGTGTGTTTGTGTGCGTGTGTCTGTGTGTGTGTGCACATGCACACATGTTCAGTCATGTCCAGCTCTTTGCAACCCCTTGGACTATAGCCCACCAGGCTCCTCTCTCTGTGGGATCTCCCTGGCAAGCATACTGGAGTAGGTTGCTATTTCCTACTCCAGGAGATCTTCCCAACCCAGGGATTGAACCCCAGTCTCTTGTATCTCCTGTATTGGCAGGCAGATTGTTTACCATTAGGGCCACCAAACTTGCAAAACATGTCCCCCCATTTCCTTTCCCCTTTCCTCCTAAGATCTGTCTAGGATTTGGTTCATTAACTGACAGGCTTCCTTTCCAGTCTTTCAAATTAAATGTTTGTAGTATCCTTCTCTAGTGCCTTATAAATTTCCAAGCAAGTTTATGCTCCAGAACATGAAGCCTGAAGTGAAGTAAAAGGTCTGTTTAGTCAAGGCTATAGTTTTTCCAGTGGTCATGTATGGATGTGAGAGTTGGACTGTGAAGAAAACTGAGTGCCAAAGAATTGATGCTTTTGAACTATGGTGTTAGATAAGACTCTTGAGAGTCCCTTGGACTGCAAGAAAATCCAACCAATCCATCCTAAAGGAGATCAGTCCTGGGTGTACATTGGAAGGACTGATGCTGAAGCTGAAACTCCAATACTTTGGCCACCTGATGCGAAGAGCTGACTCATTGGAAAAGACCCTGATGCTGGGAGTGATTGGGGGTAGGAGGAGAAGGGGACAGCAGAGGATGAGATGGCTGGATGGCATCACTGACTCGATGGACATGAGTTTGGGTAGACTCCAGAAGTTGGTGGTGGACAGGGAGGCCTGGCGTGCTGCAATTCATGCAGTCACAAAGAGTCAGACAAGACTGAGCAACTGAACTGAACTGAACTGAACTGAATATTTTTAGACAAGTTGCAAATATTTCCCTTCAAGAGGAAATAGCTCCATATTTTCAAACTTATTGGTTCTCGAAATAGTTGTTTTTGTCATTTTTTCTTTTCAGTTTGAAAAATACAACCCCTGACCTTTTGTCTGCAATAAGAGAGTGAAGAGATATAGGCTGACAAAGATTGTTGAGGAATTCTCAGTTAATCTCTCTCCAAAGGATGGTTGCATATTTAGTTAGGCTTTCATACGTTATAAAACCACTGATAAGATTTACTTTCAAATCATATCATCTCTATTTGTACAGATTAATGCACTAATGGTCCAGCTGGAAATACTGTGCTCCAACCATACTTGAAATTCTTCCACAAAAAAACTAAAAGATTACCCTCGACAGATCAAATTTAAGCTTACTTTAAATTGTTGTTCGGAGAAGGCAATGGCACCCCACTCCAGTACTCCTGCCTGGAAAATCCCATGGATGGAGGAGCCTGGTAGGCTGCAGTCCATGGGGTCGCTGAAGGTCGGACACGACTGAGCGACTTCACTTTCACTTTTCATTTTCATGCATTGGAGAAGGAAATGGCAACCCACTCCAGTGTTCTTGCCTGGAGAATCACAGGGACGGTGGAACCTGGTGGGCTGCCATCTGTGGGGTTACACAGAGTTGGACACAACTGAAGTGACTTAGCAGTAGCAGTAAATTGTTGTTAGAATTAGTGATATTTAAGAAGATCAAACAATTATATATCCATCAACTTAAATATTAACTGAAGTAAACAATTCACATTCTGAGTTCCCTTGTAGCTAAGTTGGCAAAGAATCTTCCTGCAATGCAGGAGACCTGGGTTCGATTCCTGGGTCAGGAAGATCCCCTGGAGAAGGAAATGGCAACCCACTACAGTATTCTTGCCTGGAGAATTCCATGGACAGAGGAGCCTTACAAGCTACAGTTGTGGGGTCGCAAGAGTGTCGGACATGACTTAGAGCCTAAACCACCACCATTCACATTCTCAGTTCTAATCTGACAAATATATATAATTAGATTGTCACTAGATGTGAATTCAGATATCGAATTACAGAGATAATTTACCTAATCTTTATGAAAGTATGGTTAAGAAGTACTTGCATTCATTTTTCTTTAATTTTAGAGGAGAAAATACAATTCAGTATGTTATACATTATTAAATAATTATTAACTGCCCAGAAAAAATGCTGATGTTTACATGAAAATACTGCTTGCAGAGAAAACGCACTTATTCAAACTAAAGCAAACATGAGCAATTAAATGCAGAACATTAAATACTAGCATTTATTTCAAGAGAAGAGGCTGTAAATCGTCAAAGATCATACACCAAATAATCATTGAGAATACATATATTGTTTAAATGGCAGATTAACTTTCAGTTTCTTAGGAAAAATATTCTCAAGTTTCATCCTTCAAAGAATATAATATTTTGTAACTTAGCAGTTGAGTAAAAAATAATATGTGAACTATAGATAAAATAATATTTTGATGGTGAACATTTATTAAATGTTTATAGAACTGCAATTTATAGTATTAAATTAGTATTAATACTGCCCTTTAACCTGTTTAATGTCTTGTCCATATCTCATCCCCAGAAAGTGAATGAATATTTATCCCTAATGTAAGTAATGCCGATGTATTTGAATTACCTTTTCTAGGGAGTTTTACACTTTCAGAATTTATGACAAGGTGTATTAGAAATAGGTTTTTAAGAATAAATCAATCAGTTTTATATTTTAAGCCATTTCCTCTATTCTACCAATACTGCTGCTAGAAATTGATTTTTAAAAAGGTTTTAACTCTCAGGTACCTTGGACATACATAAAAATGTGCCTGGAATAGCCCTAGCAGAGAGCTTCTTTTTCCCTAGCAAACTATCTAGATAAACTTTGACTCCAGCTTTATCACTTATTATTAGAACTAGTAATATCAGGAGTAGTAAAATAAGCCAAAAGGTTTTGTTTTGATTTTGTTTTTGTTGTTGGTTCTGGGATCAGAAGAATTTAATAAGGTAGGATTTAGGCAAATGTTGGGTCCGAGAGGTAGCTACCTGCATAGGAAGATCTGTCTCACATTATGGATCCAGGATGGCCTCTACCACCTCCCTCTTCATAGTCCCACACCTGGAGCCAACAGTCATTTGTTGCCTCCTAGATCATGGCTGAACTCATTTGGCTAGACTACAGGTGGAACAGGCATGATTAGTTTACCGAAGGCCACCGCCTAACCGGCTCAGAGCCTATACCCGAGGACAATTGTCAGGACATGTCTGCCTGCTGTGGTCAGGCCAGGTCACACTCACAAATGAGCTTGTTGCCTTATCAGCATCCTAGATTTCTAATTGGTGCTTTCAACTTTAACCATGGTTTCACCTATTGGTGTGTGTGACAAATGTGCAGAAAATATAGCTCTCAATTTTACATGTGGTTGAATGACAATTAATAAATGGCTTTGTCTTTTGTTCATCCTTTACAAATTCAAGGTAAGTTCCACCATCCTTTCAAGGATAGCATATAGGTCCTTGATGAAGTCTGCTGGGACTCAAATAGCAGGGAGAGCTAAGTCCTTCAGGACTCTAGTATAATAGAGAAGTATTAAATGTTTTGCTCTTGATATGTTAATCAATTATACATTAACATGTTTTAACCCATGAGATTCATACTAAGCCATAAATCGGCAGCATTGTGAGAAATAATAGTCTACATGCATGTGAAATGTGTAGGGAAAACAGAAGATAAGCAGTCCTGCCATGTAGCATATACAGAACTCCTTGAATATTTATTCTACATGTGGTATCATGAGAAGCTCTCATTATACTTCCTGGATTGTAGCAGTAGCTCAATAAATATAAATGTATTCTTCCATTTTAAGTCTTCACAGTTTAGATTACAGGTTAAGAATTTCATAATAGTGTCATTTAACAAATATTTATCATAATTAACTTTGTGTCAGGCATAAGAATTAGTATATATGGCCCCAGTCCTTAAGGAACTACAATCTAACTGTAGATTCTAATCTTCAAAAATAATTATTACGCATTGTGTTAACATGGAAATAGACCAATGTGATATGTGAGAACTGATAAGGAGCGTATATCACCTCATTTTGTGTCTCAAGGAAGACATTTCAGATGAAATAACAAGGAGTCTAAAGAATGTGTGACATTCAGCTACTGAATATTAGAAGGAAAATTAAAGGAAATGTCATAAGGTATAAATATCTTGCTATATTACAAGCCATATGATATTACTAGGAAATAAATATCAAGCAAGGAGATCCAACCAGTCCAGCCTAAAGGAGAACAGTCCTGGGCGTTCACTGGAAGGACTGATGTTGAAGCTAAAACTCCAATACTTTGGCCACCTGATGAAAAGAGCTGACTCATTGGAAAAGACCCTGATGCTAGGAAAGAGTGAAGGTGGGAGGAGAAGGGGATGACAGAGGATGAGATGGTTGGACGGCATCACCAACTCAACGGACATGATTTGGATAAACTCCGGGAGCTGGTGACGGACAGGGAGGCCTGGCGTGCTGCAGTCCATGGTGTCGCAAAGAGTCAGACATGATTGAGCAACAGAACTGAACTGAAACATTAAGCAATATTGCACAATAGAGTTTTAAAATCTCAGAAGGCAAATAATAGGTAGTTTTCATTTTATATTAAAGAACTTAGACTTTTATCACTGTAAAAGACGCTTACTCCTTGGAAGGAAAGTTATGACCAACCTAGATAGCATATTCAAAAGCAGAGACATTACTTTGCCAACAAAGGTTCGTCTAGTCAAGGCTATGGTTTTTCCTGTGGTCATGTATGGATGTGAGAGTTGGACTATGAAGAAGGCTGAGCGTCGAAGAATTGATGCTTTTGAACTGTGGTGTTGGAGAAGACTCTGGAGAGTCCCTTGGACTGCAAGGAGATCCAACCTTTCATTCTGAAGGAGATCAGCCCTGGGATTTCCTTGGAAGGAATGATGCTAAAGCTGAAACTCCAGTACTTTGGCCACCTCATGAGAAGAGTTGATTCATTGGAAAAGACCCTGATGCTGAGAGGGATTGTGGGCAGGAGGAGAAGGGAATGATAGAGGGTGAGATGGCTGGATGGCATCACTGACTCGATGGACGTGAGTCTGAGTGAACTCTGGGAGTTGGTGATGGACAGGGAGGCCTGGTGTGCTGCAATTCATGGGGTTGCAAAGAGTTGTACATGACTGAGCAACTGATGTGATCTGATCTGATCTGATGAGATATATATATATATATACATATATATATATGCTTTTGAACTGTGGTGTTGGATAAGACCCTTGAGAGTCCCTTAGACAGCAAGGAGATCCAACCAGTCAATCCTAAAGGAAATCAGTCTTGAATATTCATTGGAAGGACTGATGCTGAAGCATATTATATTTGCCCACTCTCAACTCTTGGTCAAAACAAGTCCCAGTGACAGATAAACCATGGCTCCTGGGTGCAAAGAGGGACACACTTGTTGAAGAGAGAGCTGTAAAGATTTGTGGCCACTGTTAAAGTCAACCATAAGCAGTGAGTGATACGATCAGAATCATATTGTGGTTTTTGTTTCATAGCCTCAGGTGCATGTTAGAATAATGGTATCAGTTCAGTTCAGTCACTCAGTCATGTCTGACTCTTTGCTACCCCATGGGCTGCAGCATGCCAGGCTTCCCTTTCCATCGGCAACTCCCAAAGCTTACTCTAACTCATATCCATTGAGTTGGTGATGCCATCCAACCATCTCATCCTCTGTTGTCCCCTTCTCCTCCAGCCTTCAATCTTTCCCAGAATCAGGGTCTTTTCAAATGAGTCAGTTCTTTACATCAGGTGGCCAAAGTATTGGAGTTTTAGCTTCAGCATCAGTCGTTCCAATGAATACTCAGGACTGATTTCCTTTAGGATTGACTGGTTGGATCTCCTTGCTGTCTAAGGGACTCTCAAGAGTCTTCTCCAACACCCAGTTCAAAAGCATCAATTCTTTGGTGCTTAGCTTTCATTATGGTCCAACTCTCACATCAATACATGACTACTAGAAAAACCATAGCTTTGACTAGACCTAAATTATCTCACCTACCAAATCAGAATCTCTTAAGAGAGAATTAATGAATATATATATAATTTGAAAGAAGTTATCCAACATATCTAAAATTCAGTTTTGGTTGAGAAGTTCCCTCTTCAATAAATTATTCTGATGACAATATTAGGGGAATATGTTTGAACTGAGTCATTTTATTTTGTACCAGCGCGGCGGCCAAGAGGAGCTACCCCGCCCCCGAGGTCAGGGGCGATGGCCCAGAGGAGCTACTCCGGGCCGAAGTCTGGGGCAGCGGCTGAGAGGAGCTACCCTGCACCTGAGGTCAGGGGTGGTGGCCGAGAGCAGTTACCCCACCTCCCAGGTAAGGAGCAGCGGCTGAACTTTGCTGGAGAAGCCGTGAAGAGAGACCGCAGGTCCAAGGTAAGTGAAACCCAAGTAAGACAGTAGACACTGAGAGAGGGGATCAGAAGGCAGACAGACTGAAACTACAATCACAGCCAACTAGCCAATAGGATAACATGAACCCTAGCCTTGTCTAACTAAATGAAACTAAGCCATGCCAGAGTGGGGCCACCCAAGAAGACAAGTTATGGCGGAGAGGTCTGACAGAGTGTGGTCCACTGGAGAAGGGAATGGCAAACCACTTCAGTATTCCTGCCTTGAGAATGCCATAAACAATATGAAAAAGCAAAAAGATAGGACATTGAAAGATGAACTCCCTAGGTCGTTAGGTGCCCAATATGCTACTGGAGATCAGTGGAGAAATAACTCCAGAAAGAATGAAGAGATGGAGCCAAAGCAAAAACACCACCCAGTTGTAAATGGGACTGATGATAGAAGCAAGGTTCCATGCTGTAAAGAGCAATATTGCATAGGAACCTGGAATGTTAGGTCCATGAATCAAGGCAAATTGGAAGTGGTGAAACATGAAATGGCAAGAGTGAACATTGACATTCTAGGAACCAGTGAACTAAGATGGACTGGAATGGGTGAATTTAACTCAGGTGATCATTATATCTACTACTGTGGGCAGGAATCCCTTAGAAGAAATGGAGTGGCCATCACGGTCAAAAAAAGAGTCCAGAATGCAGTACTTGGATGCAATCTCAAAAATGATAGAATGATCTCTGTTCATTTCCAAGGCAAACCATTCAATATCACGGTAATCCAAGTCTATGCCCCAACCAGTAATGCTGAAGAAGCTGAAGTTGAACAGTTCTATGAACACTTACAAGACCTTCTAGAACTAACACCCCAAAAATATGTCCTTTTCATTATAGGGGACTGGAATGCAAAAGTAGGAAGTCAAGAAACACCTGGAGTAACAGGAAAATTTGGCCTTGGAATACAGAAGGAAGCAGGGCAAAGGCTAATAGAGTTCTGCCAAGAGAATGCACTGGTCATAGCAAAATCCCTCTTCCAACAACACAAGAGAAGACTCTACATATGGATATCACCAGATGGTCAATACCGAAATCAGATTGATTATATTCTTTGCAGCCAAAGATGCAAAAGCTCTATACAGTCAGCAAAAACTAGACCAGAAGCTGACTGTGGCTCAGATCATGAACTCCGTATTGCCAAATTCAGACTGAAATTGGAGAAAGTGGAGAAAACTACTAGACCATTCAGGTATGACCTAAATCAAATTCCTTATGACTACACAGTGGAAATGAGAAATAGATTTAAGGGACTAGATCTGATAGAGTGCCTAATAAACAGTGGATGGAGGTTCATGACATTGTACAGGAGACAGGAATCAAGACCATCCCCAAGAAAAAGAAATGCATAAAAGTAAAATGGATGTCTGAGGAGGCCTTACAAATAGCTGTGAAAAGAAGAGAAGCACAAAGCAGAGGAGAAAAGGAAAGATATTCCCATCTGAATGCAGAGCTCCAAAGAATAGCAAGAAGAGATAAGAAAGCTTTCCTGAGATCAATGCAAAGAAATAGAAGAAAACATTAGAATGGGAAAGACTAGAGATCTCTTCAAGAAAATTAGAGATACCAAGGGAATATTTCATGAAAAGATGGGCTCAATAAAGGATAGAAATGGTAGGGACCTAACAGAAGCAGAAGATATTAAGAAGAGGTGGCAAGAATACACAGAAGAACTGTACAAAAAGATCTTCAGGATCCAGATAATCACGATGGTGTGATCACTCACCTAGAGCCAGACATCCTGGATGTGAAGTCAAGTGGGCCTTAGAAAGCATCACTATGAACAAAGCTAGTGCAGCTGATGGAATTCCAGTTGAGCTATTCCAAATCCTGAAAGATGATGCTGTGAAAGTGCTGCACTCAATATGCCAGCAAATTTGGAAAACTCAGCAGTGGCCACAGGACTGGAAAAGGTCAGTTTTCATTCCAATCCCAAAGAAAGGCAATGCTAAGGAATGCTCAAACTACCACACAATTCCACTCATCTCACACGCCAGTAAAGTAATGCTCAAAATTCTCCAAGCCAGGCTTCAGCAATATGTGAACTGTGAATTTCCAGATGTTCAAGCTGGTTTTAGAAAAAGCAGAGGAAACAGAGATCAAATTGCCAACATCTGCTGGATCATTGAAAAAGCAAGAGAGTTCCAGAAAAACACCAATTTTTCTTTATTGACTATGCCAAAGCCTTTGACTGTGTGGATCACAATAAACTGTGGAAAATCTGAAAGAGATGGGTATAGCAGACCACCTGACCTGCCTCTTGAGAAACCTGTTTGCAGGTCAGGAAACAACAGTTAGAACTGGACATGGAATGACAGACTGGTTCTAAATAGGAAAAGGAGTACGTCAAGGCTGTATATTGTCACCCTGCTTATTTAACTTATATGCAGAGTACATCATGAGAAACGCTGGGCTGGAGGAAGCACAAGCTGGAATCAAGATTGCTGGGAGAAATATCAATAACCTCAGATATGCAGATGACAACACCCTTATGGCAGAAAGTGAAGAAGAACTCAAAAGCCTCTTGATGAAAGTGAAAGTGGAGAGTGAAAAAGTTGTCTTAAAGCTCAACATTCAGAAAACTAAGATCATGGCATCTGGTCCCATCATTTCATGGGAAATAGATGTGGAAACAGTGGCTGACTTTATTTCTCTGGGCTCCAAAATCACTGCAGATGGTGACTGCTGCCATGAAATTAAAAGCTGCTTACTCCTTGAAAGAAAAGTTATGACCAACCTAGATAGCATATTGAAAAGCAGAGACATTACTTTGCCAAAAAAGTTCTATCTAGTCAAGTCTATGGTTTTTCCAATGGTCACGTATAGATGTGAGACCATAAAGAAAGCTGAGCGCTGAAGAATTGATGCTTTTGAACTGTGGTGTTGGAGAAGACTCTTGAGAGTCCCTTAGACTGCAAGGAGATCCAACGAGTCCAACCTAAAGGAGACCAGTCCTGGGTGTTCATTGGAAGGACTGATGTTGAAGCTGAAACTCCAATACTTTGGCCACCTGATGCGAAGAGCTGACCTATTTGAAGAGACCCTGGGTCTGGGAAAAATTGAAGGCAGGAGAAGAAGGGATGACAGAGGATGAGATGGTTGGATAGTATCACCGACTCGATGGATGTGGGTTTGGGTGGACTCTGGGAGTTGGTGATGGACAGGGAGGCCTGGTGTGCTGCAGTTCATGGGGTCGCAAAGAGACACTACCGAGTGACTGAACTGAACTGAAGTGACGGAGGTAGGGAAGTTTGAAATGATGCAGATTTAGGAAACAATTTAGATAATATATGTACTAATGTATAATACAAGCTTTTTGAATTGTACTGGATGTTGAAGAAACAAATCATCATGAGTCCTCCAGAACATTGCTAACTGTGAATATGTTTTAAAGCAGTGAAACTGCAGATTAATAATTCCCCATAGGTTCATATGAAGGTACTAAATTATGAAGTTCCTTGGAAAGGTTGTTGCAAAGCTTAAGACAAGAATATTTTACTTTGACAATTTTTGTATTTGCATATTTGATGGCCATGAATGAGTGGGGAGAAAAAGCAGTCATTTTTGGTATTTCAGAACTGTCTAGCACAAAATATAAAGAGGTCCATAAAAAGAAAAAGGAGAACTGTATCGCCTTGATGTACTGACTTTCATTTTGAAAGATCACATAGCTTTTTACAGATTTAACAACCTGACATACAGGGATCATTTCAACCTCTGCTGAAATACAATCAGCCTTGGGGTGAAACTCACCTGTTATTAAACTGACTTTGGCAGCACTACAGAATACTTTAGTACAGAAAATAAAAAGAGAAGGTCAAACCTCATTAAAACTTCTAGGAGAAGTTACCAAAGGACTACTGAATCTTGGGGAAGAATTGGTTCCAACAAAAGTGAAACTGCGTGATTTGAGATGAGATGGTATTGGGAAAAAAAAAACAAATGATTCCATTCTCTCAGTAACAAGGAAGTAGATATATAAGAAACAGGCCAATAAAATACAAGTATCCATTCCTTGAGTTAATGCATCTGGATCTCCCTTCTCCCATGGCAAGTGTTAGCTATTTGGAATCAGGAAATAGTTGATAAACGGGGGTAGTCTATTCGAAGGATAAGAAATTACACAAAAAGTAATTTTGTTATTGTTAAAACATGAACCTAAAAGAGTTTATGGTTACCAGATTTAATCACAAGAAGGAAGGCATTGGTCAGATGGGTTTACATTTTTAAAACCTTAGTATTTCCTGAAAGTCCAGTGGTTATGAATTCGTGCTTCCACTGCAGGGGACATGGGTTGATCCCTGGTGGGAGGACTAAGATCTTGCATACCCTGTGGTATAAACAACAACAACAAAAACTTTTATGTAACACATAAGCTACATAAGAAATGCTCACTAAACTCTGTTTTGTTTTTTGGAATCCTAATGTCAGGACTTCCCTGGTGGTTAAGAATCCACCTGCCAATGCAGGGCATATGAGTTAGATCCCTGGTCCAGGCAGATCCTACATGCCACAGGGCAATTACATCCATACCCACAACAACTGAACCCTCTTGCCATAGAGCCGGTGCTCTGCAACAAGAGAAGCGATTACAAAGAGAAGCCTGAGCACCACAACTCACGAGTAGCCCCCACTTGCTCTTCTACTGGAGAAAGCCCAAGTGCAGCAATGAAGAACCAGTGCAGCCCAAAACAAAAATAAACAAATCCCTATGTCAGACTGAATACGACTACAACACTACATAGGAAACAAAATAAAATTAAACACTACTAATGTAGGCATTGCTGCTGCTAAGTCACGTCAGTCGTGTCCGACTCTGTGCGACCCCATAGACGGCAGCCCACCAGGCTGCCGTCCCTAGGATTCTCCAGGCAACAATACTGGAGTGGGTTGCCATTTTCTTCTCCAGTTCATGAAAGTGAAAAGTGAAGGTAAAGTCACTCAGTCGAGTCCGACTCTTTGCAACCCCATGGACTGTAGCCTACCAGGCTCCTCCGTCCATGGGATTTCCCAGGCAAGAGTACTGGAGTGGGTTGCCATTGCCTTCTCCAGTGTAGGCATTACACCTTTTCAATTATTTAGTTCTCATGACTCATCATAGGATTTTTTTTCTAACATTTAAAAATTTAGAAATGATCTATGAAGAAATGCTCTTGAGTGATTATTTTGCCTGTACAAGTAATGCATATTAAACTTAGCTAAGAGAAAACTTTTCCCTAAAGGGAAAAGTTGTATTTCCTTAAAGGCAATACAAACATACGTACCTCATAATTATAGTATTCCAGAAGAAGAGAGGAAATAGAGAGACATTAGTTGAGAGAACCCATGGCTAGATTACTTATACGTGGTCAAACTGAAGTTCAGATCACCTGAATTTTAGGGGCAACTGAGTGACACTCTCCAATGAGGAGTTCTTATAACTGCTAGCCAAGAAATCAATCAACTGGTCTTTTTCAGAGTCTATCATTCACCTCATTAGACCAGTGACAAATGGAGCCAAGACTGTCAACTTCATTTCCCACAGCCTTCTGACCCATTGAAGGGCTAATAGTGAAGAATACTAAATGATCTGATGGCAATACATTTTAGACTAGGTATGGTCAACTGGCTCCAGTCCATGAGGTCGTGAAGAGTCGGGCATGACTGAGCGACTTCACTTTCACTTTTCACTTTCATGCATTGGAGAAGGAAATGGCAACCCACTCCAGTATTCTTGCCTGGAGAATCCCAGGGACAGAGGAGCCTAGTGGTCTGCCGTCTATGGGGTCGCACAGAGTCAGACACGACTGAAGCAACTTAGCAGCAGCAGCAGCAGCATATAATTCAAACAGAATATTATCATAGTCATAGCTGAATGAATCTTCCTCTATTCACTACACTACTTCTCTTTACCACATTCTCATATTTTTCAAAGGAATTAATCACTCCATTTATGTGTGATACATATCAGATTTCATTTGTGAATGTCCTTTGTTTCCATTTTATAATCTGAACTGATGATTTATTTTAAGCCTCCACAAAAACACTGTGCTGAAATAGGAAGTTATTTTTCAACTAGGCAGATTCATAGAATATTGATATTTTCCAAATGTTATGTTTTTATAGCCTTAAGTTATTTAATATAAAAATTTTGTTGGTATGTATGCTCCAGTGACTTTTAAAAAGGACATAAAGAAGCTAAAATTTTAGAGTTTGGATTATATGAAATATATTTATTTGTTTCTTATGCAAGATTAATTTTCCAGCTTGTCTGTAAACACAACAATGAAGCAATTTCCTCAGGTCTTTAGATGGCCTTTGGAGAAGGGAAAGGCTACCCACTCCAGTATTCTGGACTAGAGAATTCCATAGACTGTAAAGTCCATGGGGTTGCAAAGAGTCAGACATGACTGAACGACTTCCACTTTCACTTAGATGGCCTTACTTCCTACTAGCTATTCTTGTGAAAGAGTCTGATGATGATGATTTCATTCTTTTTTGTACCTGGTCTGTTTCTTTTCCCTGCTGGAAGTTTTTAGTATGCTCTCTTATCTTTGATTTTTAAAGTTTTGAAATTTTTCTACACTGCATTGAGATGTATGTCTTCACCAAGTGAAAATTTTGTAAGCCTTTTCATTTCTAGAAATTTCTCTTATATTTCTGCTAACCTCCCCCTCCCATTTCCTCTCTATATTGCTAAATTCTATTTGGTATTTACTTTGGGAATTGATGCTCTCCCTGCCATTTATTTTTCTCTATCACATTTTCACATCCTTGGGTTTTGTTCAATTTTCTAAAAGATGTTTTTTTCTTCCAAATCATCTATTTATCTCTCTGTTAGTCAATTATATATATATAATCACATTATATATATATAAAATCACATATTATATATATATATAATTTATGAGTTCTTTATTATAATTTATCATTCCCCCAAAGTATTACATTCTTATTTCATAGATGCAACACAGTATATTTTTAATTCTCCAGGATATTAATACAGTATTTATTCATTTATTTTAGTTCTTTATATTATCTTATTTTTTTAGATTATATTTATACTGTTTTTGCTTTTGGATTAGACCTAAGGAACCACAGCTCCTGGGTAGGGTAGGAGAAATACAAGGAGATCTCCAGGAAATCTTACAAGAGAATACTTGGTGTGGGTATTCAGAAAATTTGGTTTGGGTATTTGGAAAAATAGTGGGTCTTATTGAAAGATTTATTGGTGCAATTAAAATACTAGCAATTAACATATAAAGGTATATAAGTTGGATGGATAATATTTCCTTAAGAGTAACATGTGAATTTCATCTTTAAGCTTGTTATAGAATCAAATTACTTTTCTTTATCTTCCCCCAAGTGTGTACCTATAGTTCATCCCATAGTGCTTCCCTTTATTTTCCTCAGATTAGTTTTAAAACATAACACTTTTGCTATCACTGAATGTGATTTCCGGAGATTGAGTAAATACTTTCACATGGGCAGATCTGTACCAAAAATCTAACACTGCATTTTAATTATACATTTGTGTTCCTTTCTCTCTTACTAGAATGAGTTCTGAAAAAGAGCAAGTCTATTTTCATATTAATAGTGACAGCTTAATGCCTATGGTTTTATTAAATTTTGATTATTTTTGAATGTGCTATGTATTAACCCTTTTATCAATCCATTGACACATTTGAAATGTGTGGTTTATTCACCTTCAGTTTTGTATCTTGTGTAGACTCCTATCAGTGATTCATGAAAAATCTATCATTGTCATTCTTTATGTAGCCTCATGAACAATTAAAAATAAAAATCTTGAGCCACATTTCTTCCTTAAATAGTTTATGTCTATAATAGTCAATGTACAGAAAAAAAAATCATATAGAAAGAACTAAAACAGAAGCTACAGTGTTAAGGTTATCTTTCAAATATGTTCAACAAATCTGTGAAATAAGTTTGATGATATGATGATAAATTGAATTGCTTTACAATGATCTATCACTTTATGCACTTCATATGATTCTAGAGATCTTCCCCCAAATAGTCTTCTAGTTAGTTCCAAAATTTTGTGATCCTGTGCACTTTACTGAACAAACATTTTTTCACATACTTAATCTAAAATTATGCAATTACAGACTGGTATTGATAATTATGATAGTATTGTAAAGTGATTTCTATATTGACAAAATAGATGTATTTTAATTGGGGGTTTATTGTACAAATATAGATAATTATCTTAAAGTCACCTGACTCAAATTCTAGCAAATAAGAGTCTGAATCAGAAAATAACTAAAATAACTCTGAGTAGTAGAAAATCCAACCAAACATTCACCAGATCTGAACGAAATGTAAGGCACTTCATAGCCCTAATTGTCAGTTTGACATAAGACAGTAATGTCCAGACCATGAGATTTTATTAATTTGAAAGTCTGAGCTTTCATCTAGGCATAATCAGTAATGGCCCAGATGTAATCCAAAGATCATATTTTATATTGGCAGGCGAACCATCAGAGGATAGTCCTGTGAATCTTACTAATTTAATGTCAATGTAAATGACACAGTGTAAACTGTATTTCATTGTATGTGCTAGAATCCATTAAGTTTAAGTGAGCAATAAAAACCTACTTTCAAAGTCGTCTATTCCTGTGAATAATGACTATAAAAGATTCTCTCTTTTCTAAAACAAATGGATCAAAAGGCAATAAGCAAGATGTTATTCAGAAATAATAAATGGTTTCTTATCTTTAGAGAAAAGGACGTTTATGAATTCTGCTACTGCTGCTGCTAAGTTGCTTCAGTCGTGTCCGACTCTGTGCAATCCCATAGATGGCAGACCACCAGGCTCCCCTGTCCCTGGTATTCTCCAGGCAAGAACATTGGAGTGGGTTGCCATTTCCTTCTCCAATGCATGAAAGTGAAAAGTGAAAGTGAAGTCGCTCAGTCGTGTCCGACTCTCAGTGACCCCATGGACTGCAGCCTACCAGGCTCCTACGCCCATGGGATTTTCCAGGCAAGAGTAGTACCAGATGCATAATACTTTAAGGGGGGGGGGGGAAAAAGCTTCAAATGTATCCCAGATATTAGCTCAATTACATAACTTACAGCCCATTTGAAAGATGGCAATTCTACAAGTAAAATAACATTTTTAGGAGAATCATATAATAAGCTTAACTACTCACTGACTGCAGGAAATAAAATAAACATGCATATATGGAAGAATATATCAGGTAGTTCAGATTACAACTGTATTTTTGGTGATGGTTCACATTTTTGCAAACATAAAAAAGCAAATGTATAAACAACAGGATAGCATTTACTATGTAAAGACGCTTACTCCTTAGAAGGAAAGTTATGACCAACCTAGATAGCATATTAAAAAGCAGAGACATTACTTTGTCAGCAAAGGTCCATCTAGTCAAGTCTATGGTTTTTCCAGTAGTCATGTATGGATGTGAGAGTTGGACTGTGAAGAAAGCTGAGCACAGAAGAATCTATGCTTTTGAACTGTGGTGTTGGAGAAGACTCTTGAGAGTCCCTTGGCCTGCAAGGAGATCTAACCAGTCCATCCTAGAGGAGATCAGTCCTGAATATTCATTAGAAGGACTGATGCTGAAGCTGAAACTCCAGTACTTTGGCCACCTCATGCGAAGAGTTGACTCATTGGAAAAGACTCTGATGCTAGGAGGGATTGAGGGCAGGAGGAGAAAGGGACGACAGAGAATGAGATGGCTGGATGGCATCACTGACTTGATGGACATGAGTTTGAGTGAACTCCGGGAGTTGGTGATGGACAGGGAGGCCTGTCGGAGAAGGCAACGGCACCCCACTCCAGTACTCTTGCCTGGAAAATCCCATGGACGGAGGAGCCTGGTAGGCTGCAGTACATGGGGTCGCTAAGAGTCGGACACGACTGAGAGACTTCACTTTCACTTTTCAGTTTCATGCATTGAAGAAGGAAATGGCAACCCTGTCCAGTGTTCTTGCCTGGAGAATCCCAGGGATGGGTGAGCCTGGTGGGCTGCCTTCTATGGGATAGCACAGAGTAGGACAGGACTGAGCGACTTAGCAGCAGCAGCAGAAGCAACAGGGAGGCCTGGCGTGCTGCAATTCATGGGGTCACAAAGAGTCGGATACGACTGAGCAACTGAACTGAACTGAAAGTAGCCACAATTTTTAAAATAAATATTGGGAAATTATGTCAAGGATATGAAGAAATAGTATGTCCGTTCACTGTGGTCAGGAGTGTATATTTTTTCAGACTTTTGGATTATTTTATTTCTTCATTCCTACCTGTTCTACTTCTTATACAGAGAAAATTCAAAATTGATAGGACTTTTATTAATCAAGGGCTAACATTTTGTTTAGAGAAGTATATTAAGAAAAAAAACAGAAAATTTTAAGTAAAAACTACCCGCCTCCAGCTATTGATTATTATGTGGTTCAAATAGAGTAGAACAGAGTGACATGAAAAAAAGTTTGTATGTGTATTTATATACACACACACATGTAACAAGGGGAAATGAGGGGAGAAGACTTGGATTAGATAAAGCTTGTCTGTGATTGTTTCTTAGAGTTAGTCATTTAACAGTCTGAACAGAGGGTGCTCTGTGTTGAAGAGAAGATAAGGTCAAGGCCTTATGAGAGAAAAGAATGAGGTATATTCAAGAAAGAAAACAAAAACAATGATTTGGCCAATATGGTTGAAGCATAGTAGACAGATGGGAGGAAGAGTAATATATGATGAAGTTGGAATATCATGTATAAAAGCAGTTTGGAGGCTCTGACCTACTGCTCAAATAAAAAGGAATGATACCTTTAGCTTTGTAATCTCTGTTTCAAATATCACCCTATCCAACTATATTCCAATATTCCCCAATTTTTCTATCTTAATAATTGTCTCTTTCTTTTTTAAGACTGCCTGAATCCAAAAATATTGGGACTCAAATGGAATATAAAATTGATTGATCCTCAACATTTTCACTCATATATTCACTTTTTTCCTTGCGCAAATTAAATTCCAAGATTAATCTTTTATTATAGCTACCTGCTTCTTTGTATATAAAAATAAATTCCTTGTCTCACTTTTTATCAAAACCCAAACCCTAGTTCATATTTATTTCTCTGTCTATACTATGCATGATATCTGTAATTAAAGAACAATATGCTATCATACTAACTGGTTTCATTCTAAACATGTAACAGTGAACCTAATAGGGTGTTAATGATTTTAGACAATTACACTATTTTCCATTACATTAACTTCTTCATTATTCATGATTCCACTTCACACTTTATACCTTGGCCCCAAGCCTCCAAAACTTCATCTCAGCAACTTCTTTTTTCAGCCAATGACATTACTCTTGTCTAACTAAAGAAATAGAAGCAGATGAGTACTTGTGAAAATGGCAGATTTGGCAGCTCCATACATTCATCCCTTCACATAAATGGGGAAACAAACAAACAAACAAACAAAAAACTCATGTGCTGGATGAAGAAAAAGACTGCTTTAAAATGATAAGAATTTTTATGTGGCATTTTAATGTTCCCTTTCTCCATCCGTTTCCAATATCAGTGATGGTCTCAAGGAGGGTAGCCTATGTTCTCAATGTGGGACTCTGGTCCTTGTTCTGGAGGGGGAGGAACAGATCTTTTTGTAACATCTGTCCTATCCTGTCTGTGGCCTACCTAATATAGTGATACAGGCTCTTGTCTATATTTCACCTGTCAGAACTCATTCATGGCAGAAATGCAATAGACATTCCTTGAAAATGTAAGGCGGACAAAACACACTCAGTAACTAGGGTCAAAGCATTGGGACAGAAGCATACTACAGAACACTGACACTAAAAGCCTGGGAGAAAGGCTTGGGAGAGGGTTATTCAGGAAATTAGGGCATTCCAAAGTAACCATGAATAGCATATACTGAGGAATTTAAAGAGCCACACAGATGCTCAGAACAGGAAACATGCACAGAAAAAATTCTAACAATGCCCTAGGCTTCCCCTCTGGCTGATCTTTGGACTCAGTGTAAGTAGAAAGAAAGGCTAAGGTAGAGGTGATGACAACAAAGCTTCCTCTCCTTGTTCAGCCACAAACTGTCATAATCTTGAATTTGGCAGTGGAATTCTAGAAAGGACACCAAAAGCATGAGCTTTTCTTTTAAAAGAAAGAAAAAGTAAATTGACCTTTATCAAGATTAAAAACTTTTGTGTATCAAAGCCCATTAGTCAGAAAGTAAAAAGACAACCTACACAATGGGAGAAATGATTTGTGATTCATATACCAAATACGGATTTAGCATTCATAATATGAAAAGAACTCCTATGGCTCAAAAGCAGAAAGACAAACAACTCAGTTAAAATATGGGCAAAGAATGTGATATACATTTCTCCACAGAAGATATACAAATGGCCAACAGGCATGTCAAATGATGATTAATATCACTAGTCATCAGGAAAATGCAAAGCAAAACCCCAATGAAGCACTTCTTCACACTCACGAATATGGCTATAATTTAAAAAAGAGATAATAATAAATGGTTGGCAAGGATGTGGAAAAATTAGAACTCTCCTGTACATGCTAGTAGGAATGTAACATGGTTCAACTCCTGTGGAAAACAATTTTTGGGGTCTTTAAAAAGTTAAATACAAAATGTAACTTTTAAAATATAAAAGTTAAATATAAAACATATGACCCAGCATTTCTATCCCATATATACTAAAAATAATTGAAAACAAGTATTCAAACAGATGCGTTTATACCTGTTAGGGGAAGCACACTGATGGAAACCACCCACCCTGGCCAGGCACCATAGTAACCATTTGCATGAGCTGTTTTAGAACAGGAAGTCCTGATAAGGAACATGGAACTAATAAGCCACCACCAACCAGAAGAGTTCGGGAAAAGTCAAAAGGAGACACCACATGTCCAACCAACTCCCAGAATCCTTCTTGCTGGCATCCATCTTGGCTTGCACCACCAGGAAGGACTCTGAGCCAGAATGATTGGCTAAAGACAACCCATAAACTAATTTCATCACCATAAAACTGGACACTGTGAGCCATGTGGCAGAGCTGTTCTCCTGGGTTCCCTTACCCTACTGCTCTCCACCCAGATGCCCTTTCCCAATAAAATCTCTTGCTTTGTCAGCACATGTGTCTCCTTGGACAATTCATTCCTGAGTGTTAGACAAGAGCCCAGTTTTGGGCCCTGGAAGGTGTCCCCATTCCTGCAACAAATGGCACCTCTGGCGGGGACTCTTCTTCACTGCAACTGACATCCTGACCACTCAGAGTACTCAGGGACCAGCTTGCCCACCGATGCACCAGACCCAGTGGTCATGACTGGGACTCTTTTGTCACTGGTCTCCTCCTGACACAAACAACTGGCCAGCGTGCTCCAACTGGGTAAGGAACAAGAGACTTTGTTGACCTCTCGCCCCTTCCTTCTCTCTTTCCTCTCCTTAACCCTTCCTATCCTACCCCTTTTTTCTAGTTCTCCAGTCCTGGATGCAGGAATCTAGTCGAAGAGCCTCAGCCTGAGCTGAGAATTGGAGACAGATCACCTCCTCTTGGTAGAGATCTCAAATTATGGTTCTGTTCTGGTCTGGTTTCTGGTAGGGCCGAGATCCAGTCCTCTCTTCTCTGGAGGCCCAGGGTAAAGTCCCATAACACCTGGGTGTCTGCAGGTGGCATGAAACGTCTGTAAGGCCACCCCTTTTGGCCTCCTCTCCTGCCTCCGCCCCCCCTCTTCTTTCAACCTGGCTTCCTTTGCTCCCTTTGAAATCGTTGAAGACCTGAGATATTTTCATTTACTCTGTTAGTACTTGCATCTGAAGTTCTGTGTCTCTATAGGTTTTCTGAGAGACTGTAATCTTGTATTTAAGGGAATGTCTGATAAGGACTGCCAGGTCTGTGTATGTGTTTTATACTCTGGGTTCTGTGTTGTAATTTGTGGTGAGCAATCTGCTTTATCTGGCCACTGTTTGGTTTAGACTTGTCGCCATTTTGTTAGAACTTTATTTTCTTTTCCTGTGATGTGAGACCAGGGCTCTCAGGAGCACTAATCTGGACCATATCTAACATTTGAGATTGAGGAAAAATGGGAAAAAGCCACTAAAATTTTTATTAATTCCAAAAGTTATTTATAAATTAGTAAATTTTATATTGTAGTATCTAATTCATGACTAAGCTTAGAAAATGAAGCTAGATCTTGTGTTGTGTCTGTCTGAATATGTCTCAGTACGTCTTTGTCTCTGGATAATATTTTTGATAATATTTTGGTCAGTAGGTGGCCAATATGCTACTGGAGAAGAGTGGAGAAATAACTCCAGAAACAATGAAAAGACAGAGCCAAAGCAAAAACAAAAACATCCACCCAGTTGTGGATATGACTAGTGATGGAAGTAAAGTCCGATGCTGTAAAGAACAATATTGCAAAGGAATCTGGAATGTTAGGTCCATGAATCAAGACAAATTGGAAGTGATCAAATGGGAGATGGCAAGAGTAAACATGGACATTTTAAAATCAGCGAACTAAAATGAACTGGAATGGGTGAATTTAACTCAGATGACCATTATATCTATTACTGTGCAAGAATTCCTTAGAGAAATGGAGTAGCCATCATGGTCAACAAGAGTCTGAAATGCAGTTCAGTTAAGTTCAGTCACTCAGTCGTGTCCGACTCTTTGCGACCTCATGAATTGCAGCACATCAGGCCTCCCTGTCCATCACGAACTCCTGGAATTCACTCAAACTCACGTCCATCAAGTCAGTGATGCCATCCAGCCATCTCATCCTCTGTCGTCCCCTTCTCCTTCTGCCCCCAATCCCTCCCAGCATCAGAGTCTTTTCCAATGAGTCAACTCTTCGCATGAGGGGGCCAAAGTACTGGAGTTTCAGCTTTAGCATCATTCCTTCCAAAGAAATCCCAGGGCTTATCTCCTTCAGAATGGACTGGTTGGATCTCCTTGCAGTCTAAGGGACTCTCAAGAGTCTTCTCCAACACCACAGTTCAAAAGCATCAATTCTTTGGTGCTCAGCTTTCTTCACAGTCCAACTCTCACATCCATACATGACTACTGGAAAAACCATAGCCTTGACTCGATGGACCTTTGTTGGCAAAGTAATGTCTCTGCTTTTAAATATGCTATCTAGGTTGGTCATAACTTTTCTTCCAAGGAGTAAGCATCTTTTAATTTCATGGCTGCAGTCACCATCTGCAATGATTTTGGAGCCCCCAAAAATAAAGTCTGACACTGTTTCCACTGTTTCCTTCTTCAATTTAAGTCTGAATTTGGCAATGAGGAATTCGTGATCTGAGCCACAGTGAGCTCCCGGTCTTGTTTTTGCTGACTGTATAGAGCTTTGAAATGCAGTACTTGGATGCAATCTCAAAGACGATAGAGCGATCTCTGTTCATTTCCAAGGCAAACCATTCAATATCTCAGTAATCCAGGTCTATGCCCAGAACAATGCTGTTGAAGAAGCTGAAGTTGAATGGTTCTGTGAAGACGTTCAGGACCTTCTAGAACTAACACCCCAAAAAGATGTCCTTTTCATTATAGGGGACTGGAAAGCAAAAGTAGGAAGTCAAGAAATACCTGGAGTAATGGGCAAATTTTGTCTTGGAGTACAGAATGAAGCAGGTCAAAGGCTAACAGAGTTTTGCCAAGAGAATGCGCTGGTCATAGCAAACACTCTTTTCCAACCACACAATAGAAGACTCTACACATGGACATCACCAGATGGTCAATACCAAAATCAGACTGATTATAGTCTTTGCAGCCAAAGATGGAGAAGCTCTATACAGTCAGCAAAAACAAGACCGGGAGCTAACTGTGGCTCAAATTATGAACTCCTTACTGCCAAATTCACTTAAATTGAAGAAAGTAGGGGAAACCACTAGACAATTCAGGTTTGATGTAAATGAAATCCCTTATGACTATACAGTGAAAGTGACAAATAGAATCAAGGGATTAGATCTGATAGAGTTCCTGAAGAACTATGGACAGAAGTTTGTGACATTGTATAGGAGGCAATGATCAAGACCATCCCCAAGAAAAAGAAATGCAAAAAGACGAAATGATGTCTGAAGAGACCTTACAATCAGCTATGAAAAGAAAAGAATTGAAAGGCAAAGGAAAAAAGGAAAGATATACCCATTTGAGGGCAGAATTCCAAAGAATAGCAAGGAGAATAAGAAAGCCTTCCTCAGTTATCAATGCAAAAAAAAAAAAAAAAAAAAGAAAGAGGAAAACAATAGAATGGGAAAGACTAGCGATCTCTTCAAGAAAATTAAGAGATACCAAGTGAACTTTTCATGCAAAGATGGGCACAATAAAGGACAGAAATGGTATGGACCTAACAGAAGCAGAAGATACAAAGAATAGGTGGTACACATACACAGAAGAACTATATAAAAAAGATCTTCATGACCCAGATAATCACAATGGTGTGATCACTCACTTAGAGCCAAATATCCTGGAATGCAAAGTCAACTGGGCCTTAGGAAGCATCACTACAAACAAAGCTAGTGGAGGTGACGGAATTCCAAGTGAGCTATATTCAAATCCTGAAAGATGATGCTATGAAAGCACTCGATATGCCAGCAAATTTGGAAAACTTAGCAGTGGCAACAGGACTGAAAAAGGTCAGTTTTCAATCCAATCCTAGAGAAAGGCAATGCCAAAGAATGTTCAAACTACTGCACAATTGCACTCATCTGACATATCTCATCTCATCTCACATTTTATCTCATCACACATTTCATCTCACTAGCAAAGTAATGCTTACAATTCTCCATGCCAGACTTCAACAGTACATGAACCATGACCTTCCGAGATGCTCAAGCTGGATTTAGAAAAGGTGAAGGAAACAGAGATCAAACTGCCAATATCCTTTGGATCACCAAACAGCAAGAGAGTTCCAGAAAAACATCAATTTCTGCCTTATTGACTATGCCAAAGACTTTGACTGTGTGGATCACAACAAACTGTGGAAAATTCTTCAAGAAATGGGAATACTAGACCACTTGATCTGCCTCCTGAGAAATCTGTATGCAGGTCAAGAAGCAACAGTTAGATCTGGACATGGAACAACAGACTAGTTCCAAATCAGGAAAGGAGTATGTCGAGCCTGTATATTGTCACCCTGCTTGTTTAGCTTATATGCAGAGTACATCATGAGAAATGCTGGACTTGATGAAGCCCAAGCTAGAATCAAGGTTGCTGGGAGAAATATCAATAACCTCAGGTATGCAGATGACACCACCCTTATGGCAGAAAATAAATAAGAACTAAAGAGCCTCTTGATGAAAGTGAAAGAGGAGAGTGAAAAAGTTGGCTTAAACTCAACATTCAAAAAACTAAGATCATGGCATCTGGTCCCATCACTTCATGGCAAATAGATGGGGAAAGAGTGGAAACAGTGGCAGAGTTTATGTTTTTAGGCTCCAAAATCACTGCACATGGTTACTGTAACCATGAAATTAAAAGATGCTTGCTCCTTTGAAGAAAAGTTATGACCAACCTAGACAGCATATTAAAAAGCAGAGACATTACATTGCCAACAAAGGTCCCTCTAGTCAAGGCTATGGTTTTTCCAGTAGTCATGTATGGATGTGAGAGTTGGACTATAAAGAAAGCTGAGCACCTAAGAATTGATGCTTTTGAACTGTTATGTTGGAGAAGACTCCTGAGAGTCCCTTGGACAGCAAGGTGATCCAACCAGTCCATCCTAAAGGAAATCAGTCCTGAATAATCATTGGAAGGACTGATGCTGAAACTGAAACTTCAATACTTTGGCCACCCGATGTGAAGAACTGACTTATTTAAAAAGACCCTGATTCTGGGAAAGATTGAAGGCCAGAGGAGAAGGGGATAACAGAGGATGAGATGGTTGGATGGCATCACCGGCTCAATGGACATGAGTTTGAGTAAACTCTGGGAGTTGGTGATGCACAGGGAAGCCTGGCATGCTGTAGTCCATGGGGTCACAAAGAATTGAACACAACTGAGTGACTGAACTGAATATTTTTGCGATGAATTTGTAAATGAGCTCTATTTAATTTGCTGAGCGGAAAGTAAACACTTACAGATCAAATAATTCTAATTTAAACAATAAATTCCAGGTTCATGTGAACTGGGAAATATTCAATATTAAATATCTGATATTAATGTTTGTTGATCTAACAAATATAGACATGTTTTAGAGTAATTAACATTAAGTAGAACATTTTCATTGTCCCTAGGTTTAATATAAGTTAAATATTATTATATCTGTTACAACTTTGTCAACAAGAAAGTTACCTTGAGTGAAGAAACTTCTAAACAAATGTAGATTAGATATGAGCTTTTAGATAAACTCAATTAAGAATAATTATGTTTTAGGAATATCTGTCTAAAATAGTCTCTCCAGATTTGGGTAACTTGAATTTCTAAGGTTTGTGCTAAACTAAGTGTTTGATGTCTATTGAGTAGTTAGGTAATTTCCATTTAAATAAGATTTTGAAACACTTACTACTAAATACTAATTTCCTTTTACAGAGAAAGTAAAGAGATTTGGGACTATAAATAATGTTTGGTGCCATCCTAAAATGGTCTAAGAAAGCAAAGGTTTTAGAAATTATCACTGGTATTTATGCTCACAAATCTATAAAATGCTAATATAAAAGTTAGTTTTTCATTGCTAAAGGAAAGTAGAAAGTGTGTTTTCAGTAAAAAGGGTATGAAAAAATACTAAAAAGAGCTATGCATGATCAGGATTTTCTAAAATTGGATTACAATTAGTTAGATAAATGGATTTTGTTAGGAATGACACAGCCATAGGAAAACTGATTAGAGCCAACTAGGTCCAAATAATCCACCTGCAATGTGGGAGACCTGGGTTTGATCCCTGGGTTGGGAAGATCCCCTGAAGAAGGGAAAGGCTACCCACTCCAGTATTCTGGCCTGGAGAATTCGATGGACTATATAGTCCATGGGGTCGAAAGAGTCGGATACGACTGAGCGGTGACTTTCACTTTCACTTTCAGGTCCAAGATGGCAGAGTTGAATTTCACTAGACCTTGAGCCTCAGTATATATGCCCATGTGACATATCAACAAGCTAAATGATACACCCATCAACATTGACTAAATCTGATCAAATGTTCTAAACCCTTTTAATTGGTTTTTTTGACAAAACTTCCTAAATCGAATTCTGTTGAAATTCCTTTGACATCTAGCTAACTTTGGGGTACTTCAGAGGGCCCCTGAAACATCCCAAAGAGAGATATTAAACTAATGGTGCTTATTTGAGTGGTTAAATTACATGAAAAATGTTATCAAAGGAGTAATAAATCTTCTCATGTTATAATATATGGTAAATATTACTAATATAGATATCCTAGAAATTATATGGAGTTCTTAACATTCTGATATGTCCTGGTATTCTTATAGAAAACCTGATGATTTCACAAAAGTTAACAAAAGGACTGAATGAATCAGCGATTATGCTTATAACTTTTATGGTTTCTATCTCAAAAATTACAGTTTTGAATCTTGTGTTTTCCAGGAGTAGGAAAAACCTTCCTCTCAAACTAATTATGACAATAATTTGGCAAAATTATACATTATAAGCAAAACAATTATATTTTCTCTGTATCTGACTCCTCCAAAAATTGGAAACTCTTAGGTTTCCAGTAAGTTTATCAAATGAGCTAGGAAGGTAACAGGTACAAAAATCTCCCTAACAGGTACAAAAATCTCATGGATTTTTTGTGACCTTAAAAAGGGAAGAATTCATCTAGACTTGTTGGGTGAAATCTGCAATAAGCCTTTGGTGTGAGTTTCCCAGCCATGTTTTATTTTAAAAGTTCAGTCTGAGACTCTATAAATGTTTCAGCAAAAGAAAAAGTCTATGATCAATTGTGGTTATATAAATGATCAGGCCAAAATTAGTGACAGCAGACCTATTTTGCAAACAAACTAGCCTTAACTGGGTTATATTTGTTAAAAATGAGGATAATTTTAGGAAGAAAAAGATGTTTCAATAAATGTTAAATCCCAGTTTGTTAATGGATATCTGCATCTAGTAAGATTCATTTCTTGGATAGTTCTTTGATGTTATGCAATATTAATGTAAAATGTAATTGAATTCTTAAAGGACACCTTAAGTTTCTTTCTGAAGCTTATTTCAGTAATCTTTCTTTGGATGAAGATCAGATGCCTCATGACATGCAACCAGGACTGGAAAAAGACATAATTTAAGGGACAGTCTCCAACCTGGATGGAAGGACCCTTTTTTAAATCAGGTACCCTTAAGTAGCTTATGCACAATGAAACTGAAGGGAAATTGACTCTTAGATTAATTTCTACTTCCAAAGGCCCCTACAGTGGACTGGTCTATAGAGAAGACAGCTGACCTGATCTCACCTTAAAATGATGCTCAAACAGAGGAGAAAGTATACTACATCAGGATGAGAAGATGACGACATCAGAGGCAGACAGTTTGCCCAAGATACTGGACCTGATTTGTATGATATTTATAATGTTTTCTTGACTTCTTAGACCTTTGCATATAAATCAAATGCTTTTCTATTATAGTCCTGATCCTATGCTACTTTTAGAAATCCATCCAATTGTTGGGTGTGTGGCCAATTACCTGTGTCTAATTCTGGGTTACCAAGGTAAATTCTGTACTACAAGGCCCTAACTGGTGGGTCCTGACAAAATTTACTTAAAAAAATAAATTACAGTCATATTCACATCACTATTGATATTATAAGATGGGATCCCCTCAATGGGCCTATTAATAATGCCTGCTCTGACTCTGGCTATAAATTTGAGTTTTCTTCTATTACTCAAGCTCAATCAGAACAACAAGCAAAGTTTCAGCAAAGGAAAACATGGTCAACAACTATGGGATGGATTTATATAGATAACACCAGACTATGGCAATTTGGATTTAAAGTCTCCTCTATGTTGGAAACCGTTTCCCCATCTATTTTCCATGAAGTGATGGGACTGCATGCCATGATCTTAGTTTCTGAATGTTGAGCTTTAAGCCAACTTTTTCACTCTACTCTTTCACTTTCATCAAGAGCCTCTTTAGTTCTTCTTCATTTTCTGCCATTAAGGTGGTGTCATCTGTGTATCTGAGGTTATCTGTGTATCACCCAGCAATCTTAATTCCAGCTTTTGTTTCTTCCCGCCCAGCGTTTCTCATGATATATTCTGTATATAAGTTAAATAAGCAGGGTGACAGTATACAGCCTTGACGTGCTCGAACCAGTCTGTTGTTCCATGTCCAGTCTAACTGTTTCTCAAGAGGCAGGTCAGGTAGTCTGGTATGCCCATCTCTTTCAGAATTTTCCACAGTTTATTGTGATCCACACAGTCAAAGGCTTTGGCATAGTCAATGAAGCAGAAATAGATGTTTTTCTGGAACTCTCTTGCTTTTTTGATGATCCAGCAGATGTTGGCAATTTCATCTCTGGTTCCTCTGCCTTTTCTAAAGCCAGCTTGAACATCTGGAAGTTCACAGTCCGTGCATTGCTGAAACCTGGCATGGGGAATTTTGAGCATTACTTTACAAGTGTGTGAGATGAGTGCAATTGTGCGGTAGTTTGAGCACTCTTTGGCATTGCCTTTCTTTGGGATTGGAATGAAAACTGACCTTTTCCAGTCCTGTGGTCACTGCTGAGTTTTCCAAATTTGCTGGCATATTGAGTGCAGCATTTTCACAGCATCATCTTTTAGGATTTGAAATAGCTCAATGGGAATTCCATCACCTCCACTAGCTTTGTTTGTAGTGATGCTTCCTAATGCTCACTTGACTTCACATTCCAGGATGTCTGGCTCTAGGTGAGTGGTCACACCATCGTGATTATCTGGGTCATGAAGATCTTTTTTGTACAGTTTTCTGTGTATTCTTGCCACACTTCTTAATATTTTCTGTTTCTGTCAGGTCCATACCATTTCTGTCCTTTATTGAGCCCGTCTTTGCATGAAATATGTTCTTGGTATCTCTAATTTTCTTGAAGAGATTTCTAGTCTTTCCAAAATCACTGCAGATGATGATTGCAGCCATGAAATTAAAAGACGCTTCCTCCTTGGAAGGAAAGTTATGACCAACCTAGACAGCATATTAAAAAGCAAAGACATTACTGCGCCAACAAAGGTCTGTCTAGTCAAGGCTATGGTTTTTCCTGTGGTCATGTATGGATGTGAGAGTTGGACTGTGAAGAAGGCTGAGCACCAAAGAATTGATGCTTTTGAACTGTGGTGTTGGAGAAGACTCTTCAGAGTCCCCTGGACTGCAAGGAGATCCAGCCAGTCCATTCTGAAGGAGATAAGCCCTGGGATTTCTTTGGAAGGGATGATGCTAACGCTGAAACTCCAGTACTTTGGCCACCTCATGCAAAGAGTTGACTCATTGGAAAAGACTCTGATGCTGGGAAGGATTGGGGGCAGGAGGAGAAGGGGACGACAGAGGATGAGATGGTTGGATGGTATCACTGACTCCATGGACATGAGTCTGAGTGAATTCCAGGAGTTGGTGATGGACAGGGAGGCCTGGCGTGCTGTGATTCATGGGGTTGCAAAGAATTGGACACGACTGAGCTACTGAACTGAACTGAAGGATAATCAGTCTAGTAAATCTAGAAAACTGGGCTATGTGCCTTATAGACAGTGCCAATATATAATTTCCCTGGAAGATAAAAATTTGTACAGAGTAGACTAAGTCAGATGACCTGGAATATTCTGGGCTACATCTAATGGGAGCTCTTAAGTCTTACTTGTGACTTTACTAATACTTCTGGCTATGTTATTTGTATTTCACCTGTTTTACAAAATTGCTGTTTCTTACACTCCCAAATGTGATACTGAGGCCTCTGATAAAATAGTGTATAGTTCCATATGAGATCTATGGTGATAGCAGTGTAACGCTAGATATGGGAGGAGGCAACAGGAGGGAATGTTTTCCTGGATCAAGAGGCTTGTAAGACAGGTGGTCCAGAGAATTTTGGATACTGTTTTGTAGCCCAGTCCAGTTAAAGCACATTGAGTGGCCTGTCAACAAAATCTTTCCCAAACCTGAGAATGGACATTCTCAGCACCATGGATGAAATGGTCATGAAATGACCCCCTCAAAATCATGGTCAAGTTTATGAGCAAAAGGGGCTATGCCAACTGAAAACTGACATTTGCCATCTACGTCTACAAAGATTAAATCATGGCCAGTGCAGCTGCTGATCTTCAACACACCTGAAAGGAGTTCAGGGTGGAAATCAGGAATGTGGCACTCTGCTCTAGGGGAAAAAACAAACAAACAAACAAAAAAAACTGTCAGAACAAGCCTTCAGGTAGTTAGATCTTTTCAGGGGAAGATTTTATGAATCCCAATTCTTACATCTTCTCATACCTAAGGAAAAACTGACATTTTTAATGGTAACATCTGCTTTTGCTATCAAGGAGAATTTTACAATTAAAAGTCAAAATTGAGTGGCTATGGTTCAAACATCCAAGAAAATAACTAGATGATTCTATGGGTGTAATTTCAGACTAGACCTTGTATTGCTAAACACTTGAGTTTTCTGAGTCGTGTCAGGCTTGTATGCCACCATTCTCAAAACAATGTCTGCTGGCAGCTAGTAAATGCAACCTTACTTTTTATAAAACTAGGCAACTGGCTACCTGGCTGCAAGTCTCCCCAAAGTGCCCAGTCCAGGCTGGGTTTCGGGCCTATTCTTCTAAAAAGACATGAGATTTATTTTGTTTATTAAAATTCCAGTTATCACTCCTCCAACTACTTCTAATTGGGTCTGTTACACCAAAATTGCAGACCAAGGGATTGAGATTTTAATCATACAAGACTCAGATCTAGGACTTGGAACTCAGGAATACTTCCAATTCAGTGTCTATTCTCCAAGCTGAGGCAGTCCTATGCCCCATTTTGACAAGAAGTTATCACAGTCATAGTTGCCAGGTTCCCTAAATTAAAACTGAGCAGGACTTTATGGGGCTCTGGAGTACAGATCTGTTCTGTTCTGTGTTCTCCTTTTCTTGTCTGTAGGATATAGGCTTCATTCAGCCTCCTTGACCTTCCCTGAGTTCCCAAGGGTGGATTCAAACAATTGCTAATCAGGGAAGGGAGGGGATGCATAAACAGAGGAGAAACAATCAAATGGTGGTACAACCTTGAGACAGGGTCCTGGTTCCTACTAAAAAAAATATGCATTAAGAATGTCTTTGAGTTCTTCTACAGAACTGGGGCCCCCACCCTGGTGGAGGATGGTAACTTCAGACTGAACACAAGATTCCTGTCTCTGTTGCCTCACCACCAACCAAAAAAGAAAAAGTCACAAACCCGGCAGCCCTCACCCCAAATGTTGCCTTCTGCTTCTGGGGACCAATGATGACCATTCTGTTAGGTCTCCTGTTTGGCCCCTGTCTATTTCATCTCTGAGAGGGGCCAACAGCTTCAAACTAAATTGCTATTATTATAAGGGTGAATGCTGGCTTCAGGCAAAAGATACCTTGACTTAGATCAGGTAGAGAGAGACTTCTGCTCTGCTAGGCAGGCCTATGCCCATGCACAGCCTGAAGAAGTTAGAGAATAAAGAGACCTCCGCCCCAGTTTCCAAGAAGTATCATGAGTATGAAGTTTCTCAGGGGGGAGTTGTTAGGGGAAGCACACTGACTGAAACCGCCCACCCCGGCCAGGCACCATAGTAACCATTTGCATAAGTTGTTTTATGACAGGAGGTCCTGGTAAGGAAAATGGAACTAATAAGCCACCACCAACCAGAAGAGTTCAGGAAAGGTCAAAAGGAGACACCACATGTCTGACCAACTCCCAGAATCCTTTTCGCTGGCATCCATCTTGGCTGAACAAGGCAAGCACCACCAGGAAGGACTTTGAGTCCAAATGATTGGTTAAAGACAACCCAGGAACTAATTCCATCACCATAAAACTGGAGACTGCGAGCCATGTGGCAGAGCTGTTCTCCTGGGTTCCCTTACCCTACTGCCCTTTTCCAATAAAATCTCTTGCTTTGTCAGCACTTGTGTCTGCTTGGAGAATTCATTTCCAAGTGTTAGGCAAGAGCCCAGTTTTGGGCCCTGGAAGAGGTCCTCCTTCCTGAAACATATCCATGTTCATAGCATCACTATTAAAAACAGATCAAACATAGACACACTGAAAATATCTACAAATGGATTAATAGATAAACAAGCTGAAGCACATATATACAACCCAATATTATTCATCAATAAAAAAATGAAATACTGATCTATGCAACAACATAGAAGACCCTGAAAAACATTATGCTAAGTGAAAGAAGATAGAAGCCAACAGTTTCATATTGTTTTAATCCATTTATATAAAATACACAGAATAGACATAACCATAGGAACAGAACAAATTGCTCATGTCAAGGGGCTGAAGGAAGTGGAAAGTGGGAAGTGGGAAGCAACTCTAATGAAGTTCGAATTTCCTTTTGGAGTAATGAAAATGTTTGGGGTGATGATTGTGCAAAACTATGAATGTGCTAAATGCCACTGGATTGTTCTTTTTAAAATGGTTACTTTTATGTTATATGAATTTTACCTAAAAAAGTAGAAGCAATCAGAAGAAAACCTCAGTTAAGTGCATTCACTGTATCAACCCACCTACCAGCATGTGTATCCTCTTACATTCACCCCTGTCAGCAGAGATGAAATGTCCTTGTAGTTATTAAAGCGAGGCTCTCCCCTTGTACACCAGATCCATTCCTGTTTATTCAAAGTCAATCTAGTTAGTGATTTTCACCTTATTCTCCTGAATCATTATTCCCTCTTTACTGGATCATTTTCATCAGAACATAAGACAATATTTACTCCCACTCAACAGTTTTAGTAAAAAAAAATACAAACAAACAAACAAGAACAACAACAACAAAAAACCTTTAACTTACATTTTCCAGTATTCTCCACCCCATTCCTTCACAACAAAACCTCTACTAATGAAAATAAGTTTCCCTGTCTCCCAACGTGGATGGGCTGCTGAGTTCAGTCCCTGGACATCTCTTCCCCATCTATTCTACTTCCTTGGAGACTCCCATCTCATCCATGCTGAAAATGCTCACATTTTAATTTGAAGACTTGGTCTTCTTCCTCCTTATCTTCTAATTGATCTATTCATCTGCATACCTAAATATACGTGTGAATACTTCATGGGAAACATGTTAATTGAAGATCTGATTTTTTTCCCTCAAATCTGCTCCTTTTCTAACACTCCCTAATTTAATTTAGGCAGTTCCATCTTCCCAGTTATTTGGGACAAAATCTTAGACTGATCTTTGATGCTTCTCATTCTTTCATACTCTGTTTTTAATGTCAATAAATATGCTGGCTATATTATTTCTCCCCACTGTTTCTGCTTCCTCTCTGACTTAAACCAAAATAATTTCTCACTTGGATAATTTTGATAGCCTCCTATCTGGCCTCCTAGATTTTGCCCTTGTCTTACTGTATTCTATTTTCCAGGAAACCTACCAAGTCCCCTCTATTTTAGCCACACTGACCTTTATTCTGTTTCTTCACAACTCTCTTCTTCTATTTCTGTTATTTCTTTGCTGCTGCTCCTGCTGCTGCTGCTGCTAAGTCACTTCAGTCGTGTCCGACTCTGTGTGACCCCGTAGAAGGCAGCCCACCAGGGTTCCCCGTCCCTGGGATTCTCCAGGCAAGAACACTGGAGTGGGTTGCCATTTCCTTCTCCAATGCATGAAAGTGAAAAGTGAAAGCGAAGTCGCTCAGTCGTGTCGGACTCCCAGCGACCCCATGGACTGCAGCCCACCAGGCTCCTCCATCCATGGGATTTTCCAGGCAAGAGTACTGGAGTGGGTTGCCATTGCCTTCTCCGTTATTTCTTTGAGACTCATTCTATCACTTCCTTCAAAGTTATTTTCAAAAGTAGCCTTCTCAGTTGCACCTTCTTTGAATACCGTATTTAAAACTCTACTTCCTTCCCTAATCTATGTTCTTTCTCCGCTTTAGTTTTTTCCTATGGGATTTTCTAACACACTACATAATTTATTTACTCATTTGTATTTATTTTTGTAGTTCCTAGATGTTTAGCTCCATGTGGGTGGTAATGTTTTCTATTTTGCTCACTGGTGTATCTCAAGTGCCCAAATGTGTTCTGGCACATAGTAGGTGCTAGAAAATATTTGCTGAAGGAATGAATAAACTATTACAAGAAAATATTTGCTTTTATATAGATTGTAAAATGTAGACAACTCTAGGCAACTTAAAATTGTAGTTCTTTGTTTTATCAAGTAATATGAAATAAAAGCACTTAAAATATTCTAACTTTTAAAACATCCACTTCTGTACATATCTAGAAACTTTTGGAGGGGAGGGTGTCATACCCGAATTTTATTTAGATAATACCTTCACTATGCACTAGTTCTTTCCTGGTGGCTCAGTGGTAAAAAATCCGCTTGCAATGTAGGAGACCTAGGTTCAGTCCCTGGGTTGGGAAGATCCTCTGGAGAAGGAAATGACAACCCATTCCAGTATTCTTGCCTGGAGAATGCTATGGATAGGGGAGCCAGGCATGCTACAGTCCTTAGGATGGCAAAGAGTCTGACACAACTGAGCAACTAACATGTTGGATATAGTGGATATGCACTGAGTTAATCATACATGAGATTGAAAAGAAAACTTTTGGAAATTGATCTGAAAGAAAGAACATAATATTTAGAACAGAAATAAGCAAGTTCTAAAAGAAGAAAAAAACAAAACAAAACAAACTATGACAATACTTAATTTTGGAAGTGTAATTTTCCCTAATGTAATTAATCTATGTTTATGGTTTCAACAACTGTTCCATATTTTTCTGCTATATTTTTGTACAATACATGTAATAGGCAGAAAATTCCCTAGCTACAGCTGTGTGCACACAGTATGTTCTAAAAGCGTTTCTAGAGTCAGAAGTTCTTTTTATTTTTTTTTCTGAAAGCTTTTAGATTTGAAAATTCTAATATTAAAATACTTCAAAACATCTTAATGTTTCTTTAAAAGGGTCAAATACCCTCCATCTAAAGAAAATGTACTTTTCTAAGAATTTGTCCATTTCTTCCACATTGTCCATTTTATTGGCATATAATTGTTGATAGTAGTCTCTTATGATCCTTTGTATTTCTGTGTTGTCTGTTGTGATCTCTTCATTTTCATTTCTAATTTTATTGATTTGATTTTTCTCCCTTTGTTTCTTGATGAGTCTGGCTAATGGTTTGTCAATTTTATTTATCCTTTCAAAAAACCAGCTTTTGGTTTTGTTGATTTTGGCTATGATCTCTTTTGTTTCTTTTGCATTTATTTCTGCTCTAAGTTTTAAGATTTCTTTCCTTCTACTAACCCTGGGGTTCTTCATTTCTTCCTTTTCTAGTTGCTTTAGGTGTAGAGTTAGGTTATTTATTTGACTTTTTTCTTGTTTCTTGAGGTGTGCCTGTATTGCTATGAACTTTCCCCTTAGGACTGCTTTTACCGTGTCCCACAGGTTTTGGGTTGTTGTGTTTTCATTTTCATTTGTTTCTATGCAAATTTTGATTTCTTTTTTGATTTCTTCTGTGATTTGTTGGTTATTCAGCAGCGTGTTGTTCAGCCTCCATGTGTTGGAATTTTTAATAGTTTTTCTCTTGTAATTGAGATCTAATCTTACTGCATTGTGGTCAGAAAAGATGCTTGGAATGATTTCTTAGAAAAGTACAACTTTCCAAAACTTGACCAGGAAGAAATAGAAAATCTTAACAGACCCATCACAGGCACGGAAATTGAAACTGTAATAAAAAATCTTCCAGCAAACAAAAGCCCAGGTCCAGACGGCTTCACAGCTGAATTCTACCAAAAATTTAGAGAAGAGCTAACACATATCCTGCTCAAACTCTTCCAGAAAATTGCAGAGGATGGTAAACTTCCAAACTCATTCTATGAGGCCACCATCACCCTAATACCAAAACCTGACAAAGATGCCACAAAAAAAGAAAACTACAGGCCAATATCACTGATGAACATAGATGCAAAAATCCTTAACAAAATTCTAGCAATCAGAATCCAACAACACATTAAAAAGATCATACACCATGACCAAGTGGGCTTTATCCCAGGGATGCAAGGATTCTTCAATATCCGCAAATCAATCAATGTAATACACCACATTAACAAATTGAAAAATAAAAACCATATGATTATCTCCATAGATGCAGAGAAAGCCTTTGACAAAATTCAACATCCATTTATGATAAAAACTCTGCAGAAAGCAGGAATAGAAGGAACATACCTCAACATAATCAAAGCTATATATGACAAACCCACAGCAAACATTATCCTCAATGGTGAAAAATTGAAAGCATTTCCTCTAAAGTCAGGAACAAGACAAGGGTGCCCACTTTCACCATTACTATTCAACATAGTTTTGGAAGTTTTGGCCACAGCAATCAGAGCAGAAAAAGAAATAAAAGGAATCCAAATTGGAAAAGAAGAAGTAAAGCTCTCACTGTTTGCAGATGACATGATCCTCTACATAGAAAACCCTAAAGACTCCACCAGAAAATTACTAGAACTAATCAATGACTATAGTAAAGTTGCAGGATATAAAATCAACACACAGAAATCACTTGCATTCCTATACACTAATAATGAGAAAACAGAAAGAGAAATTAAGGAAACAATTCCATTCACCATTGCAACGGAAAGAATAAAATACTTAGGAATATATCTACCTAAAGAAACTAAAGACCTATATATAGAAAACTGTAAAACACTGGTGAAAGAAATCAAAGAGGACACTAACAGATGGAGAAATATACCATGTTCATGGATTGGAAGAATCAATATAGTGAAAATGAGTATACTACCCAAAGCAATCTATAGATTCAATGCAATCCTTATCAAGCTACCAACAGTATTCTTCACAGAGCTAGAACAAATAATTTCACAATTTGTATGGAAATACAAAAAACCTCGAATAGCCAAAGCGATCTTGAGAAAGAAGAATGGAACTGGAGGAATCAACCTACCTGACTTCAGGCTCTACTACAAAGCCACAGTTATCAAGACAGTATGGTACTGGCACAAAGACAGAAATATAGATCAATGGAACAAAATAGAAAGCCCAGAGATAAATCCATGCACATATGGACACCTTATCTTTGACAAAGGAGGCAAGAATATACAATGGATTAAGGACAATCTCTTTAACAAGTGGTGCTGGGAAAACTGGTCAACCACTTGTAAAAGAATGAAACTAGAACATTTACTAACACCATACACAAAAATAAACTCAAAATGGATTAAAGATCTAAACGTAAGACCAGAAACTATAAAACTCCTAGAGGAGAACATAAGCAAAACACTCTCTGACATACATCACAGCAGGATCCTCTATGACCCACCTCCCAGAATATTGGAAATAAAAGCAAAAATAAACAAATGGGACCTAATTAACCTTAAAAGCTTCTGCACATCAAAGGAAACTATTAGCAAGGTGAAAAGACAGCCTTCAGAATGGGAGAAGATAATAGCAAATGAAGCAACTGACAAACAACTAATCTCGAGAATATACAAGCAACTCCTACAGCTCAACTCCAGAAAAATAAATGACCCAATCAAAAAATGGGCCAAAGAACTAAATAGACATGTCTCCAAAGAAGACATACAGATGTCTAACAAACACATGAAAAGATGCTCAACATCACTCATTATCAGAGAAATGCAAATCAAAACCACTATGAGGTACCATTTCACACCAGTCAGAATGGCTGTGATCCAAAAGTCTACAAGTAATAAATGCTGGAGAGGGTGTGGAGAAAAGGGAACCCTCTTCCACTGTTGGTGGGAATGCAAACTAGTACAGCCACTATGGAGAACAGTGTGGAGATTCCTTAAAAAACTGGAAATAGACCTGCCTTATGATCCAGCAATCCCACTGCTGGGCATACACACTGAGGAAACCAGAAGGGAAAGAGACACGTGTACCCCAATGTTCATCGCAGCACTGTTTATAATAGCCAGGACATGGAAGCAACCTAGATGTCCATCAGCAGATGAATGGATAAGAAAGCAGTGGTACATATACACAATGGAGTATTACTCAGCCATCAAAAAGAATACATTTGAATCAGTTCTAATGAGGTGGATGAAACTGGAGCCTATTATACAGAGTGAAGTAAGCCAGAAAGAAAAACACCAATACAGTATACTAACGCATATATATGGAATTTAGAAAGATGGTAACAATAACCCTGTGTACAAGACAATAAAACAGACACTGATGTATAGAACAGTCTTATGGACTCTGTTGGAGAGGGAGAGGGTGGGAAGATTTGGGAGAATGGCATTGAAACATGTAAAATATCATGTATGAAACGAGTTGCCAGTCCAGGTTCGATGCACGATACTGGATGCTTGGGCCTGGTGCACTGGGACGACCCAGAGGGATGGAATGGGGAGGGAGGAGGGAGGAGGGTTCAGGATGGGGAACACATGTATACCTGTGGCGGATTCATTTTGATATTTGGCAAAACTAATATAATTATGTAAAGTTTAAAAATAAAATAAAATAAAAAAAATAAAGAAAATGTAGATTTCATTTTGCATATCAAGTATTTGCAAGAAAAAAAGCACCTCTTCAGATAGTCCAATAGTGTACACTGATCTAGAAATATTATGGAATCATCATGATACACCTTTGAAGGTTGTTTAAATACCAGTTTTTACAGAATTGTCAGTTTATGTATTACTTTGTGATATATGTGATTATTTGTGCTATTTCATTTGTGTGTATACCTGAGTGCTGACAGATAAAGAGAGCATTTCAAAAGATTTAGATTACTTCTCTCAAATATAAGCTCTATGCCTTAAAATAAACACAGATAGAGGGCCAGTTGGCTCAGGAAAACGAATTGGAATCTGCCATTACCGGGAGCCTGGACTTGTCTGAGGACTAAACTGAAATGAGTAGCTGTAAAAGAGATTATAATATCCAATGTGGAGGGAAACTGTGAATTAGAAAAGGTTATCACTGACATGCTGTTGATGTATGCTTTCTCCTTTGGAATTAGTTAGAATTTGGTATTAAGTAATATAAAAATGAAAAAAAAAAAAAGGAAAGGCTAGCTTTTTTTGTTGTTTACTCAGTCGTGTCTGATTCTTTGAGACTCCACGGACTGTAGCCCATCAGGCTCCTCCATCCAGAGAATTTTCCAGGTAAGAATACTGAAGTGGATTGCCACTTCCTACTCTAGAGGATCTTCTTGACTCAGAAATGGAACCCGTGTTTCTTGTGTCTCCTGCATTAAATACATATTACCAAAACTTTGAAATTAAAGCAATAATGGCAGCTTCATCAGAAAATGTATTTTTATTTCATAATATCTTTTCTTTCTATAAAATATATAATTTATAAACATGTCAAAAACACTTGCCCATAGGCAATCACTTGCTTAATCAAATGTATCCCTATGCTCTATATACTACTCTGGACTGGAAGGGCAAACCAGCAAAACATAAGTAGATACATATTGTACCCTCAGAAGGCTTATGATCTGGGAGGGAAGGTACAATCAAGCAAGTTATCTCAACATAAGACAAAAGTGAAGAGAACTACTAACAGGTTTTAGATGAATTTCTCTGTGTGTGATTTAAAGTATTTTACAGCTGCTCGTGAGAGCTTCAGGTTAAAAATCACCTCCTTAACTTCTCCTCTCTTACTACATACTATATTCTTATTTAATTACTGAATTTGGCAATGTACTATATGTCATTTTAAGTTTGTATATTTAGACAAAAATAAATGATATAGTATGGAATGCTAGAAAGTTCCTCATACACAAAATAATGTATCACTTCAGCATTCCTAAACATATATATTCTTTCTTTTCTGAAGTCTATGCTCATAATAAACTCATCCTGCCCACAAGCCTAAATCTACATAATATTTCTGATTCAGATTCCAATTATTTTTATAGAACTCAGTATGGGCATTTCATCTTCTGGGAAGTCTGTACTCACTCCTCAAGACTGAGTTAAATTTCCATCTGTGGTCACATAGCACCCTATATTTGTCCATTTAATAACACTCTTATTATTGTTGCTTATTTGTCCATGAAATACCAGTGGAGAGGCAGACTGTTTTCTCGTCATTAAAAAATATTTAATGCATAGCACCATTACAAGCACATAGTAAGTGCTCAAAAAATAATTGCTGAATGAAAGAACTTTCCCCCTATTGTTTGTAAGGAAGTGTGGCAATCTACACAAACACCTGGCTATTCAAATATTTGAATATATTATATTATATGAAAATAATTAATGTGTATTAAAAAAAAGATAACACCTTCAGAGAGTCAGAGTATAAATGAAAGAGATATACTCATGATTTTTAATATAACAAAATCTGTGGTATTGTGAGATGGTTTTAATATAGGGGCTATTCTTAAATTTGTTGTTGTTCAGTTGCTAAGTTGTGTCTGATTCTTTGTGACCCCATGAACTGCAGCACACCAGGCTTCCCTGTCCTTCAATATCTCCCAGAGTTTGCTGAAACTCATTGTCCACTGAGTCAGTGATGCCATCCAATTATCTTACAATTTAGGGAAATAAATTTTATTTTAAATGTTTTACATGACAGTTTTAGTATAGAACAAATTTATTTTGAAACTACACAGTTTCTCTACAAGTTATATACATATTGGTTTTTATCAGAGCCGCTTAATGTATATCAGAAAAACAGCAACGTGGAAGCAAGTGAGAAAAACACCCCAAACAGAAGGACATACGATATGCAGGTGCCAGGCAACCTGAATTTTCCAGACAAATCAGGAGGGCATGATGGAAAGGCACAACTTTAACACAAATAAAAAACAGTCCAAAAACATTTTACTAATGCCTTAAAGCTCTCACTAATAATTTTCTGGGGAAAAATAAAAAAGAAAGAAAGTTAAGATTTTGACTGGAGGGCATTTTTAAAATCAGAAAGATGTTGAATTATTAATGAGCCAAACTGGTTTTTTGCATTTTCTTTCCTAATCTGAGAAATCTTCAGGGTAGCTGTTTGAAGGATATTTTTTACCCATCTCTTGCTTTAGGCATTTATAAATGCATTTGAAAACACTATCTTAGATACAGCCCAATCAAATGATCAAGGTCACTTAGGAGACTAAATTAAAGTTCGAATACATATTCACTGTTATCATTTCAGCACATTTTTGATGAGGCTGTGGAAATACTTGCTTTGAATGTCATTCCTGCTTGCTCTCTAATGGTTTGTCGGCCACTTTAGTGCAGATCAGATTTCAGAGACTTACAGAATGCAATGAAGCCATCTTTCTCAAAGTGATTTTTCTTCATACTATACTAATTCTTTAAGATAATGCACTAAAGATTTATTTTAAACTGTAGTGTAATTAGTTAAGCTCTTGGGTTACACAGTCAGCTGAAATAAAACTGACTGTTCCATTGACAGGAGGGAAAGCTCTGGAAGGAATTACACCACAGTGCAGCTTGTTGACAGCATATGCAAATAAGGAAGACGTAGTTCGGTTTAAATGTCTGTAAAAGCAGGAATCAACATCTGTGGGAATTATTTTCAAAACTGTAGTAGCAGAGACATCATCACAAGTGTTTATGTTTATGTAGTTACAAATAAAAGCCTAGCAGTTGTCCAGAAATAAAGTTTTCTTTTTTCTCTTTCCAGATAAGAAAATAGTCTAAATCACTTTCTGGTTTGGAATTAGGCTCTAATGCTAGATCCATTATTAACTTAACATCTGAATTAAAAAAATAAATTCTAGGTTTTACTTTCCTTGCCTTCTTTTCCAAATCCTCCTGGGAACAGTTATACAAAGTAATCAAATAAGAAAATAGCAACACTATAGGATATAGGACTTTCCTGGTAGCTCAGCTAGTAAAGAATCTGCCTGCAATGTGGGAGACCTGGGTTCAATCCCTGGGTTGGGAAGATCCCCTGGAGGAGAGCATGGCAACCCACTCCAGTATTCTTGCCTGGAGAATTCCCATGGATAGAGGAGCCTGGTGGGCTACAGTCCATGGGGTCTCCAAGAGCTGTAAACAACTGAGTGACTAAGCACAGCACAAAGGATATAATGAGAGTCAAAATGACAATGTAATCTATAACCTAGATTGATTGAAGGTTGTTTTCATATTTAATATTTTCTCAATTGTGAAATGTTATGTTTTCAAAAATGAGATTCTCTTTAATTGAACCAGTTTTCCAAATAAATAGAAGAAAACCTTTCCTTTGTAATATGCTCTAAGTTGAAAATATTGAATGTGTTTAAGTAAGAAATATAGTATTTCACAAATGAATCACAGCTGCAGTCAAGAACTAGTAGGATTCTTCTTTGTCTATCCTATTTTTAAATACAAATTTGTTGGACCTTACTGAAACCATGCCATTGCACAGCCAAATTCTCCATACTGCTTCTTGCTATTTTTTTTCTTATTTTAATGGAATAATTATTTATGTATTATAGAATAGGTATTTTCATAAAGTTAAAAAATTATTAACACTAATGTGTACATTACTGTACATTACACATCATTCATTTTAAGAGTTTGACATTACCCAAACTCTTAAAAACCCTGTTTTTCTTCTTTGTATCTCTCATGCAGCCATTATTGAAAGGGAACAGTATCCCATGGGGTCTCCTGGGCTCAGGAACCTTTCTGTTAAACTTCTGTGATCTTCTCTGAGTTCCAAAAGGCAGGTTCAGAGAAGGGATGAGGTTCAGGGAGGAGGGAGGAGCAGCCAAGAAACAATAGCGTAGACTTGAGGCAGGGTCTTGGTTCTGCCTCAAAGCCTCCACATAACAGTACCTTTTGAGCTCTTTTACAACTATATGAATAAATAGAAATTTTTCAAGGGATTTGCAAGCAAACAACTTGTAAAACCACTAATCTGAATGATTTTCAATTTCGTAATAGAACTGTAAGTTCAGACACCTGCCTGCCTGCTCAGTCACATCTGACTCTGCAATCCTATGAACTGTAGTCCACAAGGTCCTCTGTCCATGGGATTTTCCAGGCAAGAAGGCTGCAGTGGGTTGCCAGTTTTTTCTCCAGGGGATCTTCACAACCCAGGGATTGAACCCAGGTCTCCTTCATTGCAGGTGGATTCTTTACCAGCCAAGTCACAAGGTAAGCCCAAGAAGCTTGATGTGGGTAGCCTTTCCCTTCTCCAGGGTATCTTCCTGACCCAGGGATCAAACCCAGGTCTCCCCCATTGCAGATAGATTCTTTACCAGATGAGTCACAAGGGAAGCCCCATTTTTTTTTTTTTTTTTTGTCTACATCCCTTGGCATGTGGGATCTTAGTTCCCCAACCTGTGCCCGCCTCATTGAAAGCAAAGGGTCTTGACCACTGGGCCACCAGCAAAATTCTTTATAGAACTAAACCCCCAATAAATGGAAGATGAAGCGGTCCTCATTCCGGGGAGATCATTATGCCGTTTGTTAGCCTCAAGAACCAGAGAATCTTATCAGGAGACCACCTGAAGTCATATTAAAGGAGTGTAGGCCCTGCAAACACCTAATCTTATCAACAACCCCACCCCTGATCTGTTGCTATAAAGTGAAGTCCCTCAGTCGTGTCCAACTCTTTGCGACCCTATGGACTGTAGCCTACCACGCTGGTCCATCCATGGGATTTTCCAGGCAAGAGTACTGGAGTGGGTTGCCATTTCCTTCTCCAGGGGATAGTCCTGATCCAGGGATCGAACCCGGGTCTCCCACACTGTAGGCAGACATTTTGCCATCAACTACTCATCACATCCTCCTGGTTGGGACACATAGTTTTTCAGGAGCCTTCTGTGTCCCTCTTTGTTGGCAAACCAATATAGCTATTCTTTTCTGCTTCACCCAAAACTCTGTCTCTGAGATCTGATTCAGTGGCACAGGTGCACAGAGGCTGTTTTCAGCATCATTATCATGAAATTTCACTTATTTCCTCTATAGCCTTACCTCATATGTATTATGCACTCCCAAATGACACATTGTGTAATTTTCCACAGTCTTAAATATTTTATAAATTGTAACGTATTAAATATTCTTCTGCTAATAGCTTTTTCTTCTCAATATGAATGATGTTTATGTCTATATTTATGTTTCATTCATTTTCATTATGGTATATTATTACAATCATATAAATGTGCAACATTTTATTTATTCATTATTTATTTGGATTGCTTGCAATTTTGCTTCCTTATAATACCAAATCCAAAATATAAAAACAGTAAAACTCATCCTAGAAATGTATTCTATATTCTTCTCCCATCATTCCTTTAAACTTTGTTCAGAGTACATCCTCCAACCTCTGTACCTTTCCCATCTCCTACTAGGAAAAAAATTACTTTCCAATCCACTTCTGAGTACTCACTTGAATATATAAATATGGCCCTGAATCAGTAAGTAGAGCATCTAGTCAAAATTTTGAATTAAAATTTGACTTGACTTAATGTTAAATTCGGAGAAGGCAATGGCACCCCACTCCAGCACTCTTGCCTGGAAAATCCCATGGACGCAGGAGCCCGGTGGGCCACAGTCCATGGGGTCACTAAGAGTTGGACACGACTGAGTTACTTCACTTTCACTTTTCACTTTCATGCATTGGAGAAGGAAATGGCAACCCACTCCAGTGTTCTTGCCTGGAGAATCCCAGGGACGGGGGAGCCTCGTGGGCTGCCGTCTATGGGGTCACACAGAGTCGGACACGACTGAAGCGACTTAGCTTAGCAATGTTAAATTATCTCCCATTCCTCAGCCTGGACACAAGAAAATGGTGAGAAAAACTACTTCCCTCTTTCAATTCTCAACTTTATTGGAAAAGGCTGTTGTAATGGGGAAGAGGGACACTTATAGTAGAGACAATGCTTCAATTATAAGATGGATAAGTGTTCCAAAGGGTCAGGCAGAAATGACTTTTATAGGAGCATAGAGCTCAAGTAAGTTCAAATTGTCATGGGAATCCCTCAACAACCAGTCCTCTAAGGACTTTCCACAGTCCAAATCCAATGACTTAAATGGCATGTGGATATAAAGGCGTGATCCCTTCACCCCAACTGGGAAAACTCTGAAGAAGAGTCATCCTAATTAATAACTCCTGTAGGGTTAGCTGAGGTCACCATGGAAATATACAAAACATATGAAGCATATATAAAACATATGCTTCACCATACGTTTTATCCTATTTGCTACCCTTTTGGTAATCCAGACATTTATCCTTCCCTTGATTTCACATAGGTGTTGATCCACTGAGCATCCCTAATACATTTTCTACACACTAATACCTGTCACAAAGTTTGCTTTCTGGAAAATCCATCTTAGGGCAGTGGGAAAACACTATTCTCCTCAAGTCAAGTAATTATGTATAATGATTTTTCTTAAACCATTTAAAAATATACATATTTTAAAAGAGAAACATATTTTCTTACTAAATTTTAATCTCTAGGAATATGAGTTATGATTTTTAATATATTTTGCTATTCATAAAATGCAGAGAACTATAATAGAAATGGGTTTCCCAGGTGGTGTAGTGATAAAGAATTCACCTGCCAATGCAGGAGACACAAAAGATGTGAGTTAGATCCCTGGGTCAGGAAGATCCCCTGGAGTAGGAAATGGCAACCCACTCCAGTATTCTTCCATAGAAAATCCCATGTGCAGAGAAACTGGAGGGCTACAGTCCATGGGGGTCACAAAGAGTTGGACATGACTGAGCGACTGAACATGCACACAAAATAATAGACACATTAGCAGTTCAGAGCAGGAAGACACAACCAAGTTATCAGTTGTCTCATTGATTCAAAAGTGCTCTAATACGAAGCAAAATCTCTAGGAGGAAAACAATCACCTTTTAAGCATTGAACTTTCATTAAATAAATTTTCAACATACCTAATAATTTGGTATTAGAATTTTCATTTTAATTATAGAGAAAATAAGTTTACCGTTTAAGTTTTCCAAAAAAAATGTAAGAAGAGTAAGAAAATTTCCTCTAACTTCTAGTTTCTTCTGGCCGTCTAAGAGTTAAATTGACATGAGACAGATTTAAAGAAAAAAATCAAAGTTAATAACATGTATGCATGGAAGAGACCCAAGAAAACTGAATAACTTCCAAAATGTCTAAAACCCTCACCTTAAATACCATCTGCAACTAAAGACAAAAGAGGATGTTGGGGATAGGGATTTAGGATTTCAAAGAGGCAACTGACATGGAGATGGAAAAGCAAATGTTTGGTAAATAAATGTTTGCTGGGCCATGCAGGGACTAGGGGACAAATGTGTGTATGTGTGCGCGTGCACACTTAGTCGTGTTCAACTCTGCGACCCCATGGACTGTAGCCTGCCAGGTTCTTCTGTCCATGGAATTTTCCAGGCAAGAATTCTGGAATAGGTGCCATTTCCTTCTCCAGGGGATCTTTCTGACCCAGGGATTGAACTTGAATCTCTCATGTCTCCTTCACTGGTAGGCAGGTTCTTTACCACTAGCAGCACCTGGGAAGCATAGTAGAATCTTAACAAACAGACTTTGCTGGGTTCTTCCCTATCTACACACCTGGTTCATACTACAGTTATCTATGGTGGTAGCTTGTTTCCTGGATAGGTCCTCTATCTACATGTTTTAAGTGATAAGGGAAAAGGCCAAGCAAGTTTCTCTCTGAGTCTTTTGGGCCTAGGTTGTTTTCTGCTGTAAAAAAGAAGCATGCCAAAGAGATATTTTTTCCCCTACAGACCTCAGTTAATACTACTGATTTCCACAACATGGTTAAGACAATGTATACATTTTGTTTGTTTGTTTGTTTTTGTTTTTGTTAGATTATTTCTGTTCAAAACAGAGCTTGTTTGTTTCAGATTGACAGCAAAGCTAGTAATTCAGTACTTTCATCAGTTCTGTAAGAATTCTTTAGGTTATTATTCAAAATAATACCTATAAATTTAATAGCGCTTTTTGAATAGGTAGTCCCATATCTTGTAGTATCTTTACTTTCCCTTCATCCTAAATCCTATTATTTTTTTTATCACTAATCAGGTTAATTTTATAATTTATAGAATACTGTCTCAGGTTGTATTTTTTAGTAACATCTCTGAAAGGTGTTCTACATACAAAATCAAGCAAATAATGACTCACACGTCATTTTTTTGTTTGAATTATTCGGTGTCTTCTTGAAAGAATTCATAATTCTTTTAGATAAGAATATGTATATATATATAGCTGAATAAAATAAATGGAAATAACAGTAATAGTTGCAATTTACTTAGTGCTTGATTGATGTCTGGTACTATTCTTTGAAAGTGATTTAGTCCAATGCATTTTACACTCTTTTAGATACTACAAAGGAATCAAAGATAACTAGCACAAAATCTAAGAATAAAGGCATTTTTATATCTCTTTTGAAATCCACTGAAAACAACAAAAAGAATGAAGAACAAAATGAAATGCAGAAGTAAAAATACACAAAAAAGTAGTCTTCAATGAAATAAGAAAAGGACTTAAAGCTGAAAACAAAAATCAACCAATACTATCTAAAAATTACAGTGAAATCTGAACCAGAAAACTGAATTAATCTATATCTATATATCTATATCTAAATATGTCTCTTTTGCTATCTATTTACATTCAGTTTTTCCATTTTGGGGAGGATAGATATAGAGATAGATTATAGATACAGATATAGCTATCACCTCAAAAGATGCAGATGTCTATAAAAGTAGTTTTAGTAAATACGTGTTTAATTTTAGAAGTCCTAAAGGAACTACGTTTTAATTAGAGATATCTGGAGAGTGGGATCAGGTCTGGAAAGATATTAAATCACTTTAAAGCTTCACTTGAAGAGCGTAAAAAAGCAGGAAATAGAGCTGCGTCCAGAGTCCCCAAGATCACCTTGAGGCTTGATGATTTCCTTAAAGGACTTGCAGGACTCAAAAAACCTGTCAGTCTCACAGTTTATTATAGCAAGTGGAAAAAGATCAAAATTAGCAAAGGAAAAGAACACATGGTGTGAAGTTCAGGAGAAACCAAGCTCAAGATTTCCTTGCCTTGTTGAGATACATGAGGATATGCTTCATTCTCCTAGCAATGATGTGTGACAACACTTGCAAAATCTTGCCCACAAAGAAAGCGGGCCCCAGGATTATATCATTAGGATACATTTATCTGATCAAACTGGTCAAAGTTGGCATGCCCCAAGACCTCAGGCATACAAAAACCCTCTACCAGGCAGAATAGTACAAGGGTTCAGAAGCTCTTTTCCAGGAATCAGACAAGGACAAGCCCTCAAAGCAGAGTTTTCTTGGGACTGTATAGGATTTGAGGAAACCTGTCCTGCTGTGTTGACTCTTTCCTGCTCAGTCCACATCCCTGACCCTTGGCCTAGGCTCTTGCAGAAAAATGATCATATTTTTGTGAGCATGTAATTTAGGTTAGTATTTATATAGCTGATATAGCAGTAGTAACTGCATAAATACATCAAAAAATAGGAGGAGTCAGTGCAAAGTAGATTTAAAGAAAGAACTAATGCACTGTCACAAGACATATTTTCATACTGATTTGACTATTAATTTCCTCTCTTGATATAGTGTTACTTTTACTGTGTGACAAATTTCATTGAACCATTTAACATAGAATTTAGCTGACAGCTAGGTAAATCTAGTTTTTCCCTAGGCCAGTCATTGTCCATTGGTAATATATTCTGAGGAGGGTTTAACTTGATCTCCCAATGCATTTGATTACAGTCTCAGTATTATCACTATATTTGTACATATAAGGTAGTTGAACCTTACCAACAACATCAGTGTTATACCATAATTCTGTATTGTCATGCACAGTTTCATTATAAAACAAATCAATAAGAATTACAGAGACATTTGCTACACCTTCCCACAGAATTGGTCCTTGTCCATACACCATAAAATTTAATGGACAGGAGTCACTACAATTGATCATGATTTGATTGTTTCTGAGTTCCAGGTAGATTGAGGATAAAGTCAGCCACCTTGTTCTAATTCATGGGCTTGTGCTGAGACTGGTTTCATTGGGTGCTGCTATATAGCAGGGTTTATCTCCTTCTCATACGAGAACATGGGTATTTTTCAAAATAGTTCCTGTTCCTGATAACTATACTATAGAATATATCTTAGTCTTATCTATTCTCCAGGTGATGACAATTGAAGTGCATCAATGTTAATTATACGAGTCCCCAGAGAATTTCTATATATTTGCAAGTCCATAAGTCTTCCATGGAGAAATATCAATAACCTCAGATATGCAGTTGACACCACCCTTATGGCAGAAAGTGAAGAGGAACTAAAAGCCTCTTCATGAAAGTGAAAGAGGAGAGTAAAAATGATGGCTTAAGGCTCAACATTCAGAAAACGAAGATCATGGCATCTGGTCCCATCACTTCATGGGAAATGATGGGGAAACAGTGGAAACAGTGTCAGACTTTATTTTTCTGGGCTCCAAAATCACTGCAGATAGTGACTGCAGCCATGAAATTAAAAGACACTTATTCCTTGGAAGGAAAGTTATGACCAACCTAGATAGCATATTGAAAAGCATAGACATTACTTTGCCAACAAAGGTCTGTCTAGTCAAGGCTATGGTTTTTCCACTGGTCGTGTATGGATGTGAGAGTTGGACTGTGAAGAAGGCTGAGCACCTAAGAATTGATGCTTTTGAACTGTGGTGTTGGAGAAGACTCTTGAGAGTCCCTTAGACTGCAAGGAGATCCAACCAGTCCATTCTGAAGGAGATCAGCCCTGGGATTTCTTTGGAAGGAATGATGCTAAAGCTGAAACTCCAGTACTTTGGCCACCTCATGCGAAGAGCTGACTCATTGGAAAAGACTCTGATGCTGGGAGGGATTGGGGGCAGAAGGAAAAGGGGACGACAGAGGATGAGATGGCTGGATGGCATCACCGACTCAATGGATGTGAGTTTGAGTGAACTCACATCACCAACTCCGGGAGTTGGTGATGGACAGGGAGGCCTTGTGTTCTGCAATTCATGGGGTCGCAAAGAGTCAGACACGACTGAGCAACTGAACTGAACTGAACTGAAGTCTTCCATGGTGGGTTTCTTGATCCTCAGTAGCTAGGATGGAGAGCCATGGCTTCTGTATTAATATAATCAACTAGTCCTATAGGACCAGGGTATGTGCCCTTTTACAAAGATGCATCTTAGTATTAATCGTCATTATTTGTTCAGATGGTCTGCCTAACTTTAGTAAAGTTACATCTTCTTTCCAGGACAAGTCCCATCTCCTGCCTGCCTTTAGAAGAGAATTCGTTCTGATCTGCTAGTTCACTGTATTCTGTTAGTAAACCTTTTCCCTTTGAAGATTGCTGCTGCTGCTGCTGCTAAGTCACTTCAATCGTGTCCAACTCTGTGCGACCCCATAGACGGCAGCCCACCAGGCTCCCCCGTCCCTGGGATTCTCCAGACAAGAACACTGGAGTGGGTTGCCATTTCCTTCTCCAATGCATGAAAGTGAAGAGTGAAAGTGAAGTAGCTCAGTCATGTCTGACTCTTAGTGACCCCATGAACTGCAGCCTACCAGGCTCCTGCGTCCATGGGATTTTCCAGGCAAGAGTACTGGAGTGGGGTGCCATTGTTCCTCAATAAAAGCAAAGTCAGCACATGCCACTACGCCTAACTAGCAGTCATCTCCCCTTAAACCATTTTCTGTCTTGTGGAATAATGTTTAATCCGCTGCAGACATCATGGCCATTGTAAACTTGTGACCTGAGTGCTGCAAAAATGATTTTTATATTCATAAATAGCGGGTCTCCCATACCAGAGTGAAAGTGAAAGTGAAGTCGCTCAGTCATGTCTGACTCTTTGCAACCCCATGGACTGTAGCCTACCATGCTTCTCTGTCCATGGGTGCCGGAGTCCAGCTCCAGCAGCCAGGGAATCAGGCTGAAGGGGTGAGCAGTGTCGGCGGACAATGATGTAGCCTCTGACTCGAGGTACGGGACTACATGTTTATTTCAAGCTTCAGATTTTCTTTTATACTTTGACAAAAGCATTAGGTCAGATGTTTGACATTTTTAGTTTCCCCCACCCAAATTTATTGTCTCCAGAAATCACTGTTGCCCTACAAACAGAGTTCCTGCTTCAGCAATTCTCTCAGAATCAGCTTTACTATCTATTATCTACTTTCTCTTATGTGTCCTATACTTAACTTGTGATTACATTGCAACTCATGCTACATTCCTCAGTTTATTTCTTATCTTTCTAAATCCTGTTTGCCCCTAGCATCTTAAGATCACTGTCTCCTAAAAAGACTTCTAGCTAAGCTCAGCAACCCTAAGCTCAGGAAACTTCTTTTACCATAAACATTCCCCTCACAAACAGGTCTCAGATAACAATGCTTCCCATGGCCTCAAGCTGCAGCCTATGTACTCATCCTGGAACATTCTTTGTAAAGATCCTTGAACAAATGTCAATGGTTACTTTATAGATTATTTTCTGGGCACAACTGCAGAAGGCTTTGTGCTTTCTCAGGCTTAGAGCAGTAAGTACCTTAACATTCTTTCCAGCCAACTCAACTGAAGAAAGGAAAGAACAAAGTCAGAATCACAAAACCTAACTCCTTCATCCCTGGACCATGCCTGCAAGATGAGGAGTGGGGGCTGGGGCCGTGCCTCCATTTTGTCAGTAATGCCTAACGCGGCTCCTGACACATGGGATTTTCCAGGCAAGAGTACTGGAGTGGGTTGCCATTTCCTTCTGCAGGGGATCTTCCTGACTCAGGGATCGAACCCAGGTCTCCCACATTGCAGGCAGACGCTTTACCCTCTGAGCCACCAGGGAAGCCATACATACCAGAGTGAGATAGATTGCAAACACACCTAGATGTAATTTAGTATGAACACGCCATAACATCTCCCATCACTTACTTCACCTCAGGGTAGAGATGTTTCCCAGGGGAATTCATATCCATTTAATGTGCCTATGGTGCCTACTGCTTTATTCCCATGAGAAATCCATTGTCTTTATTTCTTTCTAATCTTTTAAAGAGCTTTTCATCCACAAAAGCAAAAACAGTACATATTTGTCCAGAGCACACTGTGGCATGTAGGGGATGCTACTACTGTATTTCATCCTTTATAACCAGGCATCTTTCTAAGTACTTGGTCATCAAAGTTTATGGCTACACAGTTATCAGTCAGATAAACACTGCATGATCAAATCGACCAGTAGAGAGCAGTTCCCAGAACCTCCTTCCTGAATGATACCTTTTGTACTAAACATATTTAACTGAAAAATAAGAAATGAAAGATACTAGCATGTTACCAGAGTTTCACTTACTGGTCCATTTCATCATATTGCATGAAAACAATGTTTCCAGATCAATGCAACCCTGGTTTACAGGCTTCAGTTGGACCTGGTCTATTTCCTTTTAAAAGCACAGTTGTTCCTGGTAAACACGTCTTAACCCTGTCAAACATACAGCATAATTGTGTTAAGAGACAATGTCATTTTCTTTTTCTGAGCCTCTCTTAAGATATCAATGTAATAATGATTTCCTTTCTTGCACAATCCACTTGCTCATTCCTTTACTCTTACCTGTTATTTTACTTTCTTTGTTCATGATTTTAACCTCAAATCCTCCCCAGGTTTAGTCAGATGTTGTGCTGCTCCAGAATGATGATAGCAATACCAGTCTAGCAAGTGCTTTCCACTCAGTTCATTCCCATTCATATGGGGAATAGTTATATAGGTACAGACCTAGGGGCTATCTCTACTACTAGGCAATATGACTGCATTCATTATTCACTGTCAACCTAAATTTTGCCATATGGGTAATACGTTCTTAGTAATTCTAATATAAAAAAATGAAGAAATACTTACAGTTACTTCCTTTGGAATCATTCTTGCTTCTGGCACCCACAGTTATAGGTCTGGTCCCAGGACCAATGCATCAAATAGAGAAAAAAAGAAAACTGAGGTGATGAGGGGAAGAACTGTGCAGTTGTACCAACATCCACCCTTAGCCCCTCTATAGTAGTCAAGGTGCCCCAGAATACATACACACACACACACACACACACACACACACACACACATATTTATTGTTGTTGAAATTGTTCAGTTGCTAAGTTGTGTTTGACTCTTTGTGACCTTATGGACTGCAGCACACCAGGCTCCTCTTTCCTCCACTATCTCCTGGAATTTGCTCAAACTGATGTCCATTGAGTCAGTGATGTTTTGCAACCATCTCATCATCTGCTACCCCTTCTTTTTTTGCCTTCAAACTCCCCCAGCATCAGAGTATTTCCAATGAGTTGGCTCTTTGTGTCAGGTGGCCAAAGTATTGGAGCTTAAGCTTCAGTTGAAGCTATATATATATATATATATATATATATATATATATATATATATATACATACATATATATATAAACTTTTATTTTTACATATAAATATTTTTCTTATTAACAAAACTAATACATATATCCATTAACATATATCAGTTCAGTTCAGTTCAGTTCAGTTGCTCAGTCGTGTCCGACTCTTTGTGACCCCTGAATCGCAGCACGCCAGCCCTCTCTGTCCATCACCCACTCCCAAAGTTTACCCAAACTCGTGTCCATCGAGTCAGTGATGCCATCCAGCCATCTCATCCTCTGTTGTACCTTTCTCCTCCTGCCCCCAATCCCTCCCAGCATAAGAGTCTTTTCCAATGAGTCAACTCTTCGCATGAGGTGGCAAAAGTACTGGAGTTTCAGCTTTAGCATCAATCCTTCCAATGAACACCCAGGACTGATCTCCTTTAGAATGGAAGGTTGGATCTCCTTGCAGTCCAAGGGACTCTCAAGAGTCTTCTCCAGCACCACAGTTCAAAAGCATCAATTCTTTGGTGCTCAGCTTTCTTCACAGTCCAACTCTCACATATATATATATAACCACTGGAAAAACCATAGCCTTGACTAGACAGATCTTTGTTGGCAAATTATATATCTCTGCTATTTAATATGCTATCTAGGTTGGTCATAACTTTCCTTCCAAGGAGTAAGTGTCTTAATTTCATGGGTACAATCACCATCTGCAGTGATTTTGGAGCCCCCAAAAATAAAGTCTGACACTGTTTCCCTATCTATTTCCCATGAAGTGATGGGACCAGATGCCATGATCCTTGTTTTCTGAATGTTGAGCTTTAAGCCAACTTTTTCACTCTCCTCTTTCACTTCCATCAAGAGGCTTTTTAGTTCCTCTTCACTTTCTGCCATAAGGGTGATGTCATCTGCATACTGAGGTTATTGATATTTCTCCCAGCAATCTTGATTCCAGCTTGTGCTTCTTCCAGACCAGGGTTTCTCATGATGTACTCTGCATATAAGTTAAATAAGCAGGGTGACATTATACAGCCTTGACGTACTCCTTTCCCTATTTGGAACCAGTCTGTTGTTCCATGTCCAGTTCTAACTGTTGCTTCCTGACCTGCATATAGGTTTCTCAAGGGGCAGGTCAGGTGGTCTGGTATTCCCATCTCTTGAAGAATTTTCCACAGTTTATTGTGATCCACACAGTCAAAGGCTTTGGCATAGTCAATAAAGCATAAATAGATGTTTTTCTGGAACTCTCTTGCTTTTTTGATGATCCAGCAGATGTT